>NC_135305.1:967908-1260522 GCF_048772815.1 Callospermophilus lateralis | reverse complement strand
GCTCCCTCACCTCCTTCCTCTCCTGACAGGAACACCCATGCTGAGCTCCCTCACCTCCTTCCTCTCCTGATGGGGACACCCATGCTCAGCTCCCTCACCTCCTTCCTCCCTGACGGGGACACCCATGCTCAGCTCCCTCACCTCCATCCTCTCCTGACAGGGACACCCATGCTGAGCTCCCTCACCTCCTTCCTCCCTGACAGGGACACCCATGCTGAGCTCCCTCACCTCCTTCCTCTCCTGACGGGGACACCCATGCTCAGCTCCCTCACCTCCTTCCTCCCTGAAGGGGACACCCATGCTCAGCTCCCTCACCTCCTTCCTCTCCTGACAGTGACAGCCATGCTCAGCTCCCTCATCTCCTTCCTCCCTGACGGGGACACCTATGCTCAGCTCCCTCACCTCCTTCCTCCCTGACGGGGACACCCATGCTCAGCTCCCTCACCTCCATCCTCTCCTGACGGGGACACCCATGCTGAGCTCCCTCACCTCCTCCTCTCCTGACGGGGACACCCATGCTCAGCTCCCTCACCTCCTTCCTCTCCTGACGGGGACACCCATGCTCAGCTCCCTCACCTCCTTCCTCTCCTGACAGGGACACCCATGCTCAGCTCCCTCACCTCCTTCCTCCCTGACGGGGACACCCATGCTCAGCTCCCTCACCTCCTTCCTCCCTGACGGGGACACCCATGCTCAGCTCCCTCACCTCCTTCCTCCCTGACGGGGACACCCATGCTCAGCGCCCTCACCTCCTTCCTCTCCTGACGGGGACACCCATGCTCAGCTCCCTCACTTCCTTCCTCTCCTGACAGGGACACCCATGCTCAGCTCCCTCACCTCCATCCTCTCCTGATGGGGACATCCATGCTCAGCTCCCTCACCTCCGTCCTTCCTGACGGGGACACCCATGCTCAGCTCCCTCACCTCCTTCCTCCCTGACAGGGACACCCATGCTCAGCTCCCTCACCTCCTTCCTCCCTGACAGGGACACCCATGCTCAGCTCCCTCACCTCCTTCCTCCCTGACAGGGACACCCATGCTCAGCTCCCTCACCTCCATCCTCTCCTGACGGGGACACCCATGCTGAGCTCCCTCACCTCCTTCCTCTCCTGACGGGGACACCCATGCTCAGCTCCCTCACCTCCTTCCTCTCCTGACGGGGACACCCATGCTCAGCTCCCTCACCTCCTTCCTCCCTGACAGGGACACCCATGCTCAGCTCCCTCACCTCCTTCCTCTCCTGACAGGGACACCCATGCTCAGCTCCCTCACCTCCTTCCTCTCCTGATGGGGACACCCCTGCTCAGCTCCCTCACCTCCTTCCTCTCCTGACGGGGACACCCATGCTCAGCTCCCTCACCTCCTTCCTCCCTGACAGGGACACCCATGCTCAGCTCCCTCACCTCCTTCCTCCCTGACAGGGACACCCATGCTCAGCTCCCTTACCTCCTTCCTCTCCTGACGGGGACACCCATGCTCAGCTCCCTCACCTCCTTCCTCCCTGACGGGGACACCCATGCTCAGCTCCCTCACCTCCTTCCTCCCTGACGGGGACACCCATGCTCAGCTCCCTCACCTCCTTCCTCCCTGACGGGGACACCCATGCTCAGCTCCCTCACCTCCATCCTCTCCTGACGGGGACACCCATGCTCAGTTCCCTCACCTCCTTCCTCCCTGACAGGGACACCCATGCTCAGCTCCCTCACCTCCTTCCTCCCTGACAGGTACACCCATGCTCAAGTCCCTCACCTCCTTCCTCCCTGACGGGGACACCCATGCTCAGCTCCCTCACCTCCTTCCTCTCCTGACAGGGACACCCATGCTCAGCTCCCTCACCTCCTTCCTCTCCTGACGGGGACACCCATGCTCAGCTCCCTCACCTCCTTCCTCCCTGACAGGGACACCCATGCTCAGCTCCCTCACCTCCTTCCTCTCCTGACGGGGACACCCATGCTCAGCTCCCTCACCTCCTTCCTCCCTGACAGGGACACCCATGCTCAGCTCCCTCACCTCCTTCCTCCCTGACGGGGACACCCATGCTCAGCTCCCTCACCTCCTTCCTCTCCTGACGGGGACACCCATGCTCAGCTCCCTCACCTCCTTCCTCTCCTGACAGGAACACCCATGCTCAGCTCCCTCACCTCCTTCCTCCCTGATAGGGACACCCATGCTCTGCTCCCTCACCTCCTTCCTCTACTGACGGGGACACCCATGCTCAGCTCCCTCACCTTCTTCCTCTCCTGACAGGAACACCCATGCTCAGCTCCCTCACCTCCTTCCTCTCCTGACAGGGACACCCATGCTCAGCTCCCTCCCCTCCTTCCTCTCCTGACAGGGACACCCATGCTCAGCTCCCTCACCTCCTTCCTCCCTGACAGGGACACCCATGCTCTGCTCCCTCACCTCCTTCCTCTACTGACGGGGACACCCATGCTCAGCTCCCTCACCTTCTTCCTCTCCTGACAGGAACACCCATGCTCAGCTCCCTCACCTCCTTCCTCCCTGACAGGGACACCCATGCTCAGCTCCCTCATCTCCTTCCTCCCTGACGGGGACACCCATGCTCACCTCCCTCACCTCCTTCCTCCCTGACAGGGACACCCATGCTGAGCTCCCTCACCTCCTTCCTCTCCTGACGGGGACACCCATGCTCAGCTCCCTCACCTCCTTCCTCTCCTGACGGGGACACCCATGCTCAGCTCCCTCACCTCCTTCCTCTCCTGACAGGGACACCCATGCTCAGCTCCCTCATCTCCTTCCTCTCCTGACAGGGACACCCATGCTCAGCTCCCTCACCTCCTTCCTCTCCTGACGGGAACACCCATGCTCAGCTCCCTCACCTCCTTCCTCTCCTGACGGGAACACCCATGCTCAGCTCCCTCATCTCCTTCGTCTCCTGACGGGGACATCCATGCTCAGCTCCCTCACCTCCTTCTTGTCCTCACGGGGACACCCAGGTCTCAGGCCTCTTTTCAACGCCCATTTGCCTTAGATTTCAATGAGAAACTGAGCCACCCGGAAGGGAGTGAACACTCTAGGAGACAAAATGTCAGATCGGCTGTGGCAGAGATGCTGGGGTCATTTAGGAATGTACAGAAAGTGGTTCTGTGAAGGACTCTCATGTTAAAATCAGACAACACTGAAACACAGCAGGTGTCAGCAGAGGCATGGAAGGTGCGGCAGTAAGTCAGAAGCAACAGCACCAGGGAGACCGCACTGCAGGAAGATCAGGTGAGCCAGGTGCCAAACCCAGCCGCTTGGGAGGCTGAGGCAGGAAGACTGCGTTGCAGGCCAGCCTCAGCAACTTTGTGAGGCCCTGTCTCCAAATAAAACGAAAGGGCTGGGGATGTGACTCAGTGGTACAGCATCCCTGGGTTCCATCCCCAGTACCAAAGAGGACAGGGTGAGTGGGTTTGGTGGGCTCAGTAGAGGAGACGTGGCTGAGTCAGGACCACGGAGATGAGCTATGTCAATAAAACCTCCACAAACTGCAATCGAAGTGGACAGAAGGTGAGAAGACAGGAAGAAATGCGCAGGCCTTGAGATGTTGCAGGCTCTGACAGGGGCCGTGTGAATTCCAGAAGAGGAACAGAGAGACATCTAAGTAATAACAGCTGGAAATTTCCAACCTTGATTCCAGAAACACAACCAAAGGTGCAGAAGCTCAGAGAGCTCCAAGCAGCCTAAGGTAAAGAACCAAAGAATCATAGCTACACATCCTGCAGGGACTGCGTTCCAGCTGCAGAAAACCCGAGATGCCTTCAAAAATGTATCATCTGGATAGTAATGGTCATCACATTCCACCATCATTAATTACCCCTGCCCCCTCCCTTCCCTCCCACCCCTCTGCCCTATCTAGAGTTCCTCTATTCCTCCCATGCTCCCCCTCCCTGCCCCACTATGAGTCAGCCTCCTTATATCAGAAAAAACACTGGGCATTTGGTTTTTAGAGATTGGAGATCTTCTCCAACGCCATCCACTGACCTGCAAATGCTATGGTTTTATTCTCTTTTACTGCTGAGTAATATTCCATTGTGTATATGTGCCACATTTTTCTTTATCCATTCATCTACTGAAGGGCATCTAGGTTGGCTCCACAGTTTAGCTATTGTGAATTGTGCTGCTATAAACATTGATGTGGCTGTGTCCCTGTAGTATACGCTGTTTTTAAGTAGACCGAGGAGAGGGACAAATGGTGGTTCCATTCCCAGTTTTCCAAGAAATCTCCAAACTGCTTTCCATATTGGCCGCACCAATTTGCAGTCCCACCAGCAGTGTGTGAGTGTGCCTTTTCCCCCCACATCCTTGCCAGCACTTGTTGTTGTTTGTACATAATAGCTGCCATTCTGATTGGGGTGAGATGAAATCTTACTATCCAAAGTACACGTATGAAGACACAAATTGGTGTGAATATACCATGTATTCAACCAGAATATGAAAAATCGTGCTCTATATATGTAATAAGAATTGTAATGCATTCTGCTGTCATATGTAAATTTAAAAATTACATAAAAATACAATATCTGTATTTTAATAGTTTATAGTTTCCTTCCTTCTAAGTAGTTCATAGCAACTTTACTATAAAGAAATACCAGAAAGCTACCAGTTGTCAGTATTCCGCCTCTTCAAAAAAGTCTTCTGCCAAAACGTTTCCTGGGTACTTGGGTCCAGAAAAGGAGGAACTGAGTTCCCATGGAGGGATGTCGGGTCCTGTGGACGAGGCTGTCACGGCTTCCCACCCTGCCCCACCTCCTGAAGCTGTGGGCGCTCCTGTCCTTCTGACAGCTCCCTTTGCTTGTGTCTAGCAGCCGAGGCCGCGCCTCTCCCAGAGCTCTCACTCATCCGGGGGCTTCGACTCTTCTTGCATGGAAATGACCTGTTTCACCTTAGCAAAGACCAATGCCAAAGGGCAGACATCGGTGTTGGAAGAGGTAACAGTGAAGACACACACTGCTGAGGCTGGGTACCGGCTGTGCCCGAGTCAGCTGTAATGAGGCACAGCCAAGGAGCCACATGCAGAAACGCCTGCCTCGTTTGTAGACGGGATGCCCAGGGAACGGGCCGCCTCATGTGGTGAAGACCCAGGGGCTGGGGAAGCAAGGCTCCGCACACACAGTCCTGCTGAGCCATGTCCTCCAGGCACAGGGGGCCCCTGAGGGCACGAGGCCAGGCACACCTGCCGAACACACCGACCTCTAACCACAGAGAAGCGAGACTGGGTTGGCTGGGAAGGGTGCTGGTCACGGTGTCTGCCAATCCCTCACAGCCTGTTCCAGAGCCACATCACTTAGTACACCGTGCTGCTCCTGGGCTCTAGGAAAAGTCAGGAGCAAGGGCATGCAGACTCACGGCTTCCTATGCAGCTGCTGCCCCGAGCACACAGCAGGCTCTCGGTGAACACCGGCGGGTGCAGAATTCTCTTCTCACGAGGCCTCTTATGGGGCTGTGTCAGGGCCACGTGACAAGCCCCTGTGCCAATGTGCTGGCAAAGACGACAGCCAACACCACTGGACGCAGGTTGTCTTATTACCCCAGGATTCACTCCTGCCGGGCTGTGGCACGAGAGCAAAGGCTGTGTGGCAAGTACTATATTTCTGTGCAAAATGAGACTCGTTCATAAAGGTTCCAGATCCTTCAGGATGCCAAGGGCCTGGCCATAGCCGGGGGCCAGGGGCAGGCTAGGTTACGCAGCCCCTGATGGCCTGCACTTCTCAGCCGCTGCCTCTCCACAGCCTGGACTCCAGGCAGGAGGAAGTGGCCTGGAGTTGGGGGCAGGCAGGTTCTTCCCTTGCCCCTGGGGCTGCTGGCAGTGAGGGCCTGGCAGTGAGTGCAAGGCTGGGCTCCAACCAGCCGCCCGCCTCCATTCTGGGGCAGGCCCCTGCAGCCTACCTGAACGCCTGCCTGACTTGGCGGAGAGGCCCTCGCAGCCAGGCGGGGGTGAGAATCTCCACCGCGCCCCCCCACACACACAGCAGGGAGACTTTACTGTCATCTGCTCAAAACACTGCGCTGAACACCTCCCACATGCAGACGCTTTGCTAACGCAGGGGAATGTGCAGGGAGTGGTGGAGAAGTCTCAGTGCCACGGGGCGACGGCAGCAAGAGCCACCTCGCCCTGGCGCAGCACATGCGGCAGGCACACTTTATTAGACTAACGGACCCTCGGAGCAGCCCACAGAGTGTAAAAGGTTCTACGTGACTTACATGACTTTACAGGCCAGGACGGCAGGGATGGCCGAAGCAGCCTTGGGTTAGCATCGAGTGGCACAGAGAACAGGAGGGACAATAGGAAGCTGTGATCTCAGGACACCTTGGTGAGGAATGAACCCTGGAGAGCGGGATGAGAGCACCGCCGGGACTCGGGTGGCGCCTCTTGGCCATCTGGCCCGCGCACGCCCAGCTCCCTCTTAGAGCAGACTCCGCATCTCTAGAAACCTCAAGCACAGAAGGCCGCCCGTGTGCGGTCCTCCTGGCTTCTACTGAGCAGAGTACTAGAAGCTGAGTCTCCCCAAGGAGAAAGCAGTCCCTGGAGGGCCCCGGCATGGGACCTGAGGAAGGAGGGCACTGCGGGTGGGAAGGTCTCAGCGCCAGCTCTCGGGTGGTGACCGAGCCAGGGCTGCACCTCTGTGAAGACTCCACTCAGACCAAACTCCACAGACAAGGCCCTGGAAAGACCCCAAGCTGCTGAGTTCATGAGCTGTCCCCGAGAAAGGAAGGAGAAATGTCCCCAGCAGTGGTACCCAGGTGCCTGAGGCCCTGTCCCTTTCTTGGAAGCACCAGGGGCAGCAGACTGGCTGAGCTGTGTCTAAGAACTTCAGAGCCCTCCACACGAGTGACCCTGACTCTCAGCAAGAGCACCGGGCAGAAGCCAAGAAACACCACGGACAGGGGGGTCGTGAACAATGAGGGTGGCCAAGATGACTCCGGTGAGGGGGCCTCCCAGATGCATCAAGACTTATATCAATGATCATCGGCTGGTTATTTTTATCCCCGCGCCCCGCCAAAAAAGGTGCTATGCACAGAATGTGACAGGGCTGAGCTCTTACACACGTGAGTGCGTCCTGAACTGGCCGGGATTCCTGCAGAAGCTGTCAAAGGTCAAGCAGACTGGAGACCCAAGACACGGCAGTCCCAGGGCAACTGGTTTCGGCCAACAGCGAAGAACAAGTAAAGCAGGGCTGGTCCCCACACCAGGAGGTCTCAAGTGGCTGCCGAATTAAATTTTAATTTTAAAAAAATCAAATTGGAAAGACGTTGGTGATCATCAGACTGTCAGGTCTGCACTTCGCAGTGGTGCAGATCCCAGCATCCAGCTGGAGGGCTGGAGGGCCTGGCCTGGGGTGGCGCTGGCCGGTGCCAGCACTCCACACACCTCTATCAGTGAGAGGCAAGTCAGAGCGGAGCACTGGGGAGGCGTGTGGGCCATGGCCACCTTCTCAGAGTCCTTGAGGTGGACAAGTCCACCATCACTGAGCCCCGCCTCCTGTTTGATCATCAGGAACCTCAGGGGCAAGTTCAGGACTCGACAGCAGCAAGAGTGAGCCCGACCATGACCCAGCCCTGCCCTGCCACCCCTTCACGGCCACACACCTCCAGTGCCCTGGGAGGTGGCATCAAGAGGCAGCTGAGACAAGGACACTGGGACTTTCAAAGCCGTGGCCACAGGAGCCATGGGGGACGCTCAGACTAGCCAGAGGAAGCACCTCGCTGCAGCCGGCTCATGTTCTAGTGCTGATTTTAGAGAAGGTGGAAACGTACTTCTCAGACATCACTCCTCACCTTCAAGGGGCGAGTAGGACTTGCACCCCCTTCCTGGTGTGGGTACCCTGCTCTGGCCCAGTCCCAGCTACTCACCCACCATTAAATCCATCTAAATCCCCCGTGTGGGGTTGGCAGAAGAGAAGGCAGCCAGGCTGGTGCCAGGGAGGAGAGTAGCTAACCCAGAGGGGGTCTGCAGGGTCCCCGGAAGGGACCTTGGGAGGGTCCTGCTCAGCCCCATCCCATTTGACCCTCACGTGAGCCCTCAGCCACATAGCAACCTCTGCGGGGTGACTGCTCTGTCCAACATGCTCCACTTCTTTCTTAGAGGGTTACAAAGATGACCACACCCATCACTGAGGCCAGCTCAGCAGTGAGAGCCAAGGGCACAGCAGCCAGAGACCTGCACTGGGACCTGGCCTCCCTCCCCCCCCCACCCCCCCGTGAGCCAGGCACAGGTGCGCACCCTCCTTCCCTAGGAGCTGTTGGACAGGAGGGGAAACGCAGGATGAGCAGTCACGCCCACAGAAGCTGCCGCTGCCCACAGATGTGGGAAGCCAGGGCAAGAAGGGTCCGGCGAAGAGCTGGCAGTGGGCTGCCACAGGCTGTGGGTGTGGGAAGGCAGCAGGCACAGCAGGACTCAGAGTCCCCAGCACCAGAGTGGCTGGGGAAGGGGAGTCTCCCCAGAGGGGCTGGAAAGAGGGCTGGGGCCGACTGCGGTGCAAAGCAGAGGCCGGGGAAAGGCGGGCTCTCTGCAGCACAAATGGCCCTGGGAGGTCCTCCCGGGGGTCAGCGACATGCCAGCAGGCCTTCCAGGAAGGCGCATGGGCACTGAGCAGGGTGACCTGGGCTGGAGGACTAGCAGTGGGTGGGACAGGTGTTGGGCACAAGGCAGTGAGAGCCAGAACTGAGGCTCAGGGTAGGAGAAGCAGAGATAAAGGTGACAGTGGGCACCAAGAGTGGCCTTCTTCCAATGCATTCCCTTCAAGATCTCTGTTCAAGTACGCACACGTGAATGCACATGTCCATAGGCATGCAGACGCGTGTGCACAGGTGAGGTGTCGTCCTACTGATGTCTCTTGCTGCATGTCTTCATGACGAGGTGTTGGGGGATAGTGGTGTCTCTCCATCCTGCACCATGAGCACTCTGCAATCAGTCACTGTCCGTCTCGTGGCCATGCAGAGAGATGTGGAGGAAAACGCGATGTTCATCTGGACACCACCAGGTCCTTTGTAAATGCTTCCTCCCTGACCTGACCTGACTTCACTCTCTTAGACTTAAGACTATTAATCACAGGGGACCATGGCTCAGCTCTGCAAATGTGACAGATACATGGTCGGGATGAAATCCCCATCCCCGTCACCACCCACCATCCCATCCTACCTCACTATCACTGCCTTCATTCTTTTTTTTTTTAAATTTTCTTATTTGTTTTAATTAGTTAGACGTGACAGTAGAATGCATGTATGCACTTTGGTATATCATATGTTGTTGAGAGCCACAGCCAGTCGGAATGGCCCCTGCCATTTTGCCAGAAGTAATGGTTGAGAGGCGAGCCATTCAGATGATGCTGGATTGATTCAATCGTATATAGACCCCTGCTGTCCGCCTCGGGCACCCGCTGCTTTGGATTTCCTCCTTTTCTATTTCATGGATACTTTGAGGATATTGGTGTTACTTCTTCTTTGAAAGACTTGTAGAACTTGGCTGAGAATCCATCTGGTCCTGGGCTTTTTTGATGGTGTTTTCTGGGGTTTTTTGATGGTGTGACCTCCTCGTTCAGTTTTGGTAGGGTCATATGTCTCTAGAAATTTGTCAATGTCTTCATTATCTTCTATTTTATTAGAGTATAAATTTTCAAGGTTGTTGATAGTTATCTTCTGTTATTTCAGATGTGTCCTTTGATATGTCCTTCTTCATCTTATATTTTAATAATTTGAGTTTTCTTTTTGTTAGCATGGCCAGGGGTTTATCTATTTTTTTTTATTTTTTCAAAGAACCAACTTTTTGTTTTGTCAGTTTTTTCAATTGTTTCTTTTGTTTCGATTTCATTGATTTTGGCTCTGATTTTAATTATTTCCTGCCTTCTACTGATTTTGGTGTTGATTTGTTCTTCTTTTTCTGGGTCTTTGAGATGTAGTGTGAGGTCATTTATCTGTTGACTCTTTATTCTTTAATGAAAGCACTCAATGCAATGAACTTTCCTCTCAGTACTGCCTTCATAGTGTCCCAGAGATTTTTAAAAAATTTTTCATATCCTTATTTTATTTACTTATTTTTATGTGGTGCTAAGGATTGAACCCACGGCCTCGCACATGCTGCTGAGCCACAACCCCAGTCCAAGTCCCAGAGATTTTGATACGTTGTATCTGTGATCTCATTTACCTCTAAGAAATTTCATTTCATTTTTGATTTATCTTACCATCCATTCATCATTCAATTGTGTGTTAGTCTCCATTTGTTACAGTAGCTTCTATTTTTTATTTTGTTGTTGATTTCTAACTTCATTCCATTGTGGTCGGATAGAATGCAGGGTATCACCTCTGGTTTTTTTGTATTTACTAAGAGTGGCTTTGTGGCATAAGATATGGTCTATTTTAGAGAAGGATCCATGTGCTGCTGAGAAGAAAGTATATTTGCTTGTGGATGGATGAAAAATTCTATATGTCTCTTAAGTCTAAATTATTGATTGTATTACTTAGTTCTATACTTTCCTTATTAATTTTTTGTTTGAAAGATCTGTCCAGTGGTGAGCAGTATGTCAGCTAGTACTATCGTATTGTGGTCTATTTGACTCTTGAAATTGAGGAGGGTTTGTTTGATGCACATAGATTCTCCATTTTGGGGGGCATAAATATTTATAAATCTTTATAATTGCTATGTCCTGCTTATATATATACTTCCCTTGTTTCCATAACTTCTTTAAGAAGTATGAAATGTCCTTCTTTGTCTCTTTAGATTAACTTGGGTCTGTGGTCTACCTTATCTGAAATGAGGATGGAAACCCCTGCTTATTTATGCAATCCGTAGGAGTCATAAGTTTTTGCCCATCCTAGCACCTTCAGCAGGTGGATGTCTTTGCCCAAGAGGTGAGTCTCTTTTTAATCCAATCCGCCATGTCTTTTGATTGATGAGCTTAGGCTGTTAACATTCAAGGTTGTTACTGAGATATGATTTGTACTCCCTGTCATCGTGATTCATTTCTGGTTTTTGATTTGCCTTAGTTTCTCATTTGGCTGAATGTCCCTTTAGTATAGATCCTCCTCTGCTGGTTATCTCTCTTTTTCCCCACTTCATCCTCATGGAGTATTTTGTTGAGAATTCTACAGACTAGAATTCTTTTAATATTTTTTATGATGGAATGTTTTAATTTCATCTTCAAATCTGAAACTTAATTTTGCTGGATATAAACTTCTTCATTGTCATCCACTATCTTTCAGAGGTTGAATATATTATTCCAGGGCCTCCTAGCTTTGAGGATCTGGGTTAGAAAACAGTTGAGGTCTGAATTGGTTTCCCCTATATGTAATTTGATTTTTTTCTCTCAGCCTTAAGATTTTATCTTTACTCTCTGTGTTAGTCATTCTCATTAAAATGTGTCTTGGTGTGGGTCTGCTGTGATTTTGCACATTTGGGGTCCTGTAAGGCTCTTATATTTGATTTTCCATTCCATTCTTTGGGTTTGGGTAATTTTCTGCTCTTATATCATTGAAAAGATTGTGCATTCCTTTGGTTTGTGTCTCTGTTCCTTCATGTATTCCAATAACTCTTAAATTTTGTCTTTTCATGTTATCTCATAATCCTTGGATGCTCTTTTTATGGTTTCTTATCATCTTCTCCTCATGTTCAACTCTGCTTTCAAGGTTATAAATTTTGTCTTCATTGTCTGAGGTTCTGTCTTCCAAGTCTGTAGGTGATGCTTTCTATTAAATTTATAATTTAGTTTTCTGATTCCTTCATCTCGAGGATTTCTGCTTATTTTTTTCTCATGCTCTGTGACTCTTTATTGAAGTGGCTTTCACTTCCTGTATTTTTTTCTTTGATTTCACTCCTTATCCTATCCTCTACTTCACATATCACTTTAACTATGTACAATCTGAACTCCTTCTCGGACATTTCTTCTACTGTGTTATCAGTGGCTTCTGTTACTGAAGCATCTTGGTTTGTTTGAGGCACTTTATTCCCTTGTTTTTTCATGTTGTTAGTGTGTTTTCCCATCTAAAAGATGGATCTAAGGCAGGATAGATTCTACCCTGTAGACCTATTGGGTCCCTAAGGTTTCCAGTGCTTCGCCTTTACTGGTAAGACCGACATCAACAGCACCCAGTGTACACAATAAATGGCCTTAATCCTAATATTTCCCACTAAGGTGTCTACTGCTTTCTCACGTTGAATCACAACAATGAGTTCAATAACTATCGATAGTACAAACAGAAAATTTGCTAAGACCATTTACAGTTTCAGATGGTGGATGAGAGAACAGAGGTAGTGCGGTAATGTAATATTTGTGAGGGAAGAAGAGAGAAACTAGAAGTAAAAATTCACAGGAAGAGTGGAAGAGGAGTCGACAGAGATTGGCTGTTAGCTGGGAAGAAAATCCAAGAAAACAGACAAGAGAGAGGAAGAATACGAACAAAGAGAAAAAATTAAAGACATAAGAATATACCAAAAATGCAAAACACCAATCATTTATTGTTGTCCTCCATACACTGAGGCATAAAAAACATTCTGTTCCAAATATGGTAGAGAGATTTCTTGCTGGAAAATTGAACTGTCTCTATCAGTGTTCAACAGTTTCTCAGCCCTGTCTCTCATGTCTCCTGGGATCACCAAACCCAGACCAGCCCTTGCAAACCCAGTCTCTATCCCACTGATCTGGGCTTCAGATACCTCAGGCTCGGCCACCTGCAGTCCCAAGACCTCAGAGAGGCTCCTACTTGCAGAGAGACCACCAGGACACGCTCATGCAAAGGAGCAACCCCGAGATGCAGCAGCAAGACAGGGGCCACCAGCTCTCTCAGCAGGAAGACCCCAGGCTCCTCCAAACCTGCAGGCACCCCCCACTGGACCTGCAGGTCCCAGCTGGAGTCCCCAGACAGAGGCTCTTGTGGCACCCAGGCCCCAGGCCCTGGCTGGTGTCCCCAAATGGGTGCAGCCACATGCAACCAAACCTGGAGTCTCTGCCGAAGCAGTCCTATAGGCTGTGGTAGCAGTGGTAGTGGAGAAAAGGGGAAAGGAAATTCAAGAAAACAGGCAAGAGAGAGGAAGAATACAAAAAAAGAGAAAAATTAGACATAAGAGTACACCAAAAATGTAAAACACCAACCACTTATCATTGTCCTCCATACACTGATGCATAAAAAACACCCCATTCCAACTTTCGGTTGTTGGCAGCAGGCAGGGGTCAGCTGAAGAGGTGGCTACAGTGGCAGCCTCAACTGTAGCTGGGGGCCAGCATCCAGGCCATCCCAGGCTGGCAGCAGCAGAACCAGAGGCAGCAGCAGCAGCAGCAAAGGTGGCCGCAGTGCAGGCCACGGTTGATTGACAGGAGACCTCCGGTTCAGCGGCAGTGACCACGGAGGTAGCGTCAGAATTTGCTTGTAAACTAACGGGGGCCATGCCCAGAGAAGACACCTCTGGGCACAGCAGCAGCAGGCAGGGCAGTCTCTACCTTCATCCTTGGCGCCCTCCCACCCTCACCATCATTACCTTCGCGATCACCAGTCCTATTATTACAATCCGCATCACAAGACCTCCCCCATCGTCACTTCCATTACACCGTGATCCTCACCACCACGGCCTTCATCACCATCATCACCTGTCGGCAGCAGCATCACTGCTACCACCAACACCTTCACCACCCTCACCACCACCAGCATCATCATCCCTGTCACCATCATTATCACAGTAACCATTGTCATCAACATCACGATTGTCACGATCGTCACCATCACTGTCTCCATTTTCACAATCACAGACATCATCTTGTCATGATGACCACCATCCCCACCATAGCCACTGTCACCCACCACAGTCTCCCCATCACTACTGTCACGATGGTGCCACCATCCCCTCTACAACCTCATTTCTCCTAACCATCACCATCATCCCACCCTCTGTCATTGTCACCTCCTTGTCATCATTGTCATCATCTCTGCCTTGCTGAGGATGAGCTCCTGGGTCCTCTCTGCGGCGACTACGTACTTCTGCCCCACTTAATGCCTATTATGAGGTGCACTTATGTGGTTCTGTGATCGCTCTAAGTTTCTGATGAATGTTTGAAGATGTCACCTTCAGTAGCATTGAGCAGTTATTCTGCGCCAGGTACATGCAAAGCCTGAGAGTCTCCTAAACAACCCCCTGAGGTAGGCAGGATCACTGTTACCATACAGAGAGGAAGCTCATGTTTAAAGAGGTTAAGTAAGTGCCCAAGGTTCAAGTCACCAGCCAAAGCGAGACCCTTACTCTTAACTCTCTCTTTCTCCCTTCCAGAGCTCCCCATCTGCCCTCTCCCCATCACCATCCACCGAGTCTTTTTCCCACTGCCTCACATCATGATCCCTCTGCATCTTCTAGGAAGTGGGCCGCAGCACTGACCAGGCCTCCTCTGCCCTTGGAGCTGGCATCTGCTGCATTCTGCCTGCCACCTTGGTCCCCCAGCCCCAGGATGTCTGTCTGGAACCTCAGATTGTGCCTCACCTGTGGGCTCTGTCCTGTCTCCCTTGCTTTCACTGGTCCTTGTGGGCCCCTCAGTTCCCAAGTGTGGATGGCCAGGGCATCCACGGCAGAGCCCAGGCCCTCAGCTGACCCTGGAGCTGACTCCGACTTCAGGCCTCCCACGTAGCAGCTGTGTGGCTTGCCCCAGATGGTCCTCAAAGGAGCTACTGACGTGTGCTGGTGCCCAGCACCTGCTAGGACACAGCTGCTCCCTTCAGTCTGCACAGGAGTCAAAAGAAGAGAGGCCTGGTGCAGGAGCACATGGGCCGCTGCACCCAGCCCCTGTGTTATCAGACAAACCGAGCAAGGGCGGAGCCATGGGCCTGCCTGGACGTGGGGGCCAGCGTGTTCTGGAAAGCTGTGTGAGTCAGGACACTCAAAACAGCCTAAGGAAGGTCACTGCGTACAGCACCATGGACTGTGGAGAGAGCCTCTTTCAAGAGTGGAAGCATGTGGTGAATATAGATGTCCACAGATTAACCGTGCTTTAAAGAAATCACACTTACTGTTCTACCTTCATTAGAATGTCAAAGAAAACCCGATTCATAGACTGCAGAGCTCCACTCCATCTCACACCGTGAACACTTGTGGGCAGCATTTCCTTTCACACTTACTTGGTCCAGTGCCTTTAGTACTATCCATACAAACGAGGTTGCACCAACTTTGATTCCTGATTTTTACTGATATGTGCCGCAGAGCTGCTAGCAGACTCTTGTAGAAAGTCCTCTGAGTCTGGAGGCCATACACACTCCTCTGGAGTCTTTCTTCAGGGCTTCTCCAAGACCCACCACCTCTAGACCCACGTGGCCTCCTGGCTTCTCCGGGCTGCCTGTGCTCCGGACGCCCGTCTCTGCAGCAGGCTGCGCTTGCCCTGGAGTCGAGCGTCCTGCTCTGAAGAGTCAGCTGGCTCGGCCCATGTCCTCCCCCCCCCCTTCCCTGCCTGTCCCCACGTCCTTGCACAACCTCAGCACACAGGAGACCCCCCCCACAGACCCCCCAGCACAGAGCCTCGGGCACACTGTGTCGGGCCTCTTCCTGCCCCGCCGCTCCACTTGGATTCGCTCACTGCTCCTGGACTTCTGGACCCTGTACCTTCTAGGCAGGTTCAGGGAGCACATGTCTGGGACCGTGAGGGACGTGGACAGGCTCACCTCACGGGAGACCCTGGGTGTGCTGTGGGGATGAGATCCCTGGCCATTCACGCTTCCTGAGACCCTGAGGTGTTGGTGAGTGACGCTGGCAGAGCCACGGCAGGTGCATATGTGGCAGGACAGTGGGGGCCAAGTGTCTCGAACGGCTGCCCGGCTTTGGGCTCCGCAGCCAACTTCAGTGGCTTAGCTTTGCCCTGAACACCAGTCCTTGGCCCTGCTGTCAACGTGAGAGGGCATGTGGCACACACGGAACTCCTCCCTGGCCTGTCATAGTCTATGATGAGGGGACACTGGGGCAGGAGACACAAGGATCAGAACTTAGCCTGACTTCAAGGAATGAGTGGGCCCTGGCCCTGGCCCCTCCCCACTTGCCTGAGTGCCACTAGCTGTTGCACCTTACCCTGGGAGGGACGCTGAGGGCAGCAGGGTGCCCAAGGGAGTCACCCTGTGGAGCTGGGGAGCAGCCACATCAGGTCTTGTGCCCTGTGCTCTCCCAGCAAATGCCCGGCTCTCCCCCGCGATGGCGAGGAGCGCTGATCACCAAAGGTCCCGGCTGTGGGGAGGTCACTCCATTCTTCTCCAGTGTGGTTTTTATTCGGTTCCCAGATGAATCCAATTAGCATATCACTGTGACTGACTAAATGTGCCTCGTGCAGATTCACATGTCAGAACACACACGGTGCTCACACAGCCAGGCTCAGCGAGTGCACAGCACACAACCTCAAGTCCAGCTCTGCAGTGACTCCGGTGGAGGCTGCTGGTCGCTGTCGATGATGGAAGCCTGGCCTCTGCTCCAGAGAGTCCCCTGCTCCCACTGGACACTGTCTCAAAGAGATCCTAGTCCTGAGGGGCAGGACAACACGTGTGTCAGGACTGCACAGGGGGCTCCTGGCAGGCCACAGTGTTGTGCCGCAGTCCCGCCCGTCACACGCCCCGGCCTGCCTGGTTCAGTCCCTCATTCTCTCACACATTCTCTAGAAAGGAGTCAGGCCCAGCCTCGGACAGTGGACTGTGGAGGTGGGAGAATGCAAGGCTGCACCCACTCCTCAGGCAGCAGGTCTGGGCTCTGTGGCTACTGGGGGGAATCTTATAAAGTGGTGTCCAGGTGAAGAATGGATAAAGAAAATATGGTGTGTATACACACAATCGTAAAGAAAAACAAAATCATGTCATTTTCAGGAAAATAAATGGAACTTGAGAACATTATGTTAAGCAAAACAAGCCAAACTCAGAAGGTCAAGAGTCGTATGTTTTCTCACGTGTGGAAGCTAAAGAGGAAAAAGAGAAAAAAAATCATCTCATGAAAATAAGACGGAGTCTAACGAGCAGAGAAGAGAGATGACGAGCAGATGGGGATCAGAGCAGAGGGCGGGAGGAAAAGGGAGGTACTAGGAATGAAACTGACCCAGTTATTTGTCTTCATGTGCAGATATCCACCACGAAGCCGTTGTTATGCATACCTACTGTGCGCTGATAATGATTTTAAATAAAGGAGCAGAAGGATCCAGCACAGGTGGCCCCACAGGAAAGGCTTGGGTTCAGAATTGTCGAAGTTGATTTTTTTCAGGTTTTTGGAATATTCACATAGATTTACCAGTTCAGGATTCCCAAGCCAGACATCCAAAACCTGAAATGTTCCATGTGCCCACACGACTGTCAAAAACCTTTGGATTTTGTTGGAGCAATTTAGGCTTTTGATTTTCAGATTAGGGATGCTCTGCTTTTATTTATAAATAAACTGTATAGACATTTCCTTTCATGAAAACCTTACCACAGACGGCAACACCGTCAGCCTACGCTCCCTGGGATGAGGCCATCCTGGCTCGGGAAGGCCCGGAGGCTGTGGCAGCCCACGTCTCAGGTCTCCGTCTCCAAGCAGCCTCCTCTGGAGAGCTGACATCCACCCACGCCCCGTGTGGCTGACACCCGAGTCTCAACACGCCTTCCACTGCAGAGTGGGGAGTCAGAACCAACCCAACCCGCCCTCTTCACAGTGCAGCCCTGGCCTTCCCCGGCCCTGAGACTGGCCCTAAGGCCCAGCTGCTCAGTCCAGAACCTTGCTCCTCCCGACCCTAGCCTCCTCCCACTTCCAGCTGGCCTCCCGTGTGGAGGCTTCTTCTGCCACCCGGCCCCCGGCTCTGGTCTCACAGCGGCCTGCGGCTCGGGTCTGTCCCTGGCCCTCCTGGCCTGACACTCTCCACCCCACAGGCTGGCAGAGTAAGCTGCCTCAAAGACACGTGTCTGTGCTAAACCAAACCACCTGCCACAGGCCTCCCTGCCGCGGGCCTCCTCACCACCAGACCCCACCTCCTGCGGCTCAAGGGGGTCTCCCCCAGCACCCAGACTGCAGGTCCCTGCCCACGAGACCTCCATGGGCAGGGGTTGCCTGCGAGGCCCCTTCCTCGCGCACTGCCCTTCCTGAGCTGGACAAGCTTCCTCAGGTCTCAGCCCAGAGGTCACCTCCCCCAGAGCCCAGCCCAGCTTCCTTCCTCCTCTGGCATGGCTCAACTGCCATGGCATGTACACACTCACACACACACACACACACTCACACACACTCACACTCACACACTCACACACTCACACACACTCACACACCCACTCACACACTCTCACACTCACACACACTCACACACACACCCACACTCTCACACTCACATACACTCACACACTCACACAGTCACACACACTCACACACTCACACACACTCTCACACTCTCACACACACACTCTCACACTCACACACACTCACACACTCACACACACACTCACACACTCTCACACTCACACACACTCACACACTCACACACACACACTCACACACACACTCACACACTCTCACACTCACACACACACCCACACTCTCACACTCACACTCACACTCACACACACTCACACACTCACACACATACACACTCACACTCACTCACACACTCACACTCACACACTCGCACACTCACACACACTCGCACACTCACACACTCTCACACTCACACCCACTCATACTCACTCACACACTCACACACTCACACACTCACACAGTCACACACACTCACACACTCACACACACTCTCACACTCTCACACACACACACTCTCACACTCACACACACTCACACACTCACACACACACACTCACACACACACTCGCACACACTCAACACACACGGCCACATCTTCAGATGCACGTTCCTCTCTGCACATCTCCCAGGACTACCAGCCTTGAAGGGTCAGGGAAAGTATCTGCACGCTCCTGGGGACTTGCACAAAGCCGCCTCCTCTAAGAGTTTTCTGGGGGGATGAGGGCCCAGGGGAAGGAGGAATTGTGCCAGGGGAGGTACCTGATGATCAGCTACCTGATGACAGGCCGGGTGCTGTGGAAGGAAGATACAGAAGTGTAGGCCAAAGACACAGAACTGACCCTTGCAGGTGGTCACTGCCAGCACCAGGCTAAACACTGAGATTATCCAGTTCAGCTGGTCCTCCCACCACTTCTAGGTCCTTCTGGAAGGGAGAGCAAAGCCCAGAGAGGCTGAGCCACTTGCCTGAGGCCACACAGCAAGGAGTGGTAGAGCAGGTCTGTGCGGGCCTCACTGTCACGCACCCGATTGCCTGGGGTCATGCCTGGCCAGACCTTAGAAACAGGCCTGGGACTCCTTACTCCTGGCTCCAGTGATGCTATTTCTATGTCAGGCCCTGGGCTGGATTCGAAGGCTCTAAGCCTTCCCATGGCTCTCTCCCCAGGGTCAGTCTTGCATGACCTCTCTGTGTCTCGATCCTCACATGACATGCCCCTCTATGTGAGGACACCAGTTGCACTAGGTTAGGGTCTGCCCATGACCTCAGCCTCATGCGGTCACACTGCCAAAGACCCTGTCTCTACGTGAGCTTGGTCACGGGCCCCAGGGGAAGACGGGGTTGCCGTGGACCTTGCCCCTCATGCCACCCCTCCTGCCTGTGTTTTCATGACAGTGGGGAGGCTCTGGGGAGCACGGGAGGCCAGAGCAGCCACTGGGGAGGGTCCTGCAGGGGAGGACGCCCTCCCAGGCAGGCCGCCGCAGGGACGAGTCCCAGGCAGTGGCTAGGGACAGAGCATGCCCGCGCTGGGGCTGGCGCGGCTCAGACACACAAACTGCATTTCTCAGAACGTTCTATCCATCTGACACTTCCCTAAATCGAGCTGCCCTTCCACGGTCCGGAATGAGTCAGGGGGTTAACCGCTCCCTGAAGACTGCTGCCCGCCCCGAGATGTCCCCGCCACTCAGGCCTCTGCTAGGCGTGTGCTTGTGGCAGGTGGGCAGGAGCCTGCGATCATCCACTGTGATGTGCTGCAAATTAGAGGGACGAAGCCGCCAAGCCACTCTCCGGGAGGACACGTTTCCGCCTCTGCCATTACCGATGTGCAGGACGACCAAAGAGCACTTAAGCTTGAGCGAGGACGAGAGCCACAGAGAGAGACGTCAAGGGCACGGTGCCCGGGTGCTCCGGCAGCGAGCTGTCAAAACAGGCCTCGCCTGAGTCTCCTGTCAAGGAGCTGCCACGGTGTCTCCTGCTGCACGGGGCCCATTGTGATGCTGTGACCTCCACAAAGAAGTGGCCACGAAGCCCTTTTCAAGCTCAAAGGTCAGAAGACAGACCACCGCGAGGCCCTTGCAGAGGGCACTGTCATGGAGAGCCACGCGTCTGCAGCAAGCCGGCGGCTGGCCCTGGAGGAGCCGCCATGCTTAGAGCCCTGGCCCAAAGCCCCAAGAGCTCCAAGGAGATGGCAACCAGCATCCCCTACAACAGCATCCCGCCTCGGCACAGCCTACTCGGGGTCATGCCTGAGGACCTGCATCAAGTCCAAATGAGCAGTGTCAGGCCACAGTACCATGGTACCACAAGCCAGCTGGCCACGGGTCCTCCTGGCCGTGAAGTGGCCACATCCACTTTCCTTGACGAGCAAAGACAGTAGCGAGTATCACAATCTAATTGACTTCTGCCCCAGCCAAAGGAGCACCTGTGGCTGCACTTAGGGTGCATGCTCACAAGAGGGACACACACACCTGGCCACCGCCCACAGCTGGAGAGTGCATGCCTCGGGCATCCTTGCTCATTGTGGAGGTGCTAAGCCACACTGTCTGGTGGACCCCACCTTAGCCAGGACTCACACTGGCTCTCACACGGATAGGCGGTGTGTACAGAAAGACACCCAGCTTGCCCAAGGTTGCCTGTAAATAGAGGCTGGGATCCATTCTCCACCCTGCTGGACTCCAGCTATCAGGCAGGCAAAGCCTGCTACAACCACAGCACACCACAAAGTGTGCACAGCCATGTCCGTGACGGGTCAGAAAGCAACGGAGAAGCTCTTGGAGGAGACACACCACCACGGCCATGCTGCACGCTTGGACACATAATCACTCACACAGCAGGTCACTCTTACTCAGAAAGCGGGACACACACACAGACACTGAAGACAGCAGTATACACACTCTCAGACAGCTGGACACACACTCAAATAGCTGGACACACACACAGGCAACTGGACACACAGCTGCACAGTCGGGCACACACAACCTCAGGCAGCTGAAAACACTCACACAGACAGCTGGACACACATTCGCTTAGAGAGCTAGACACACATTCACACAGATAGCTGGACACACATCCTTTTAGACAGGTGGACACACACACACTCTCAGACAGCTAGACACACAAAACAGCGGGCATACACACTCTCAGACAATTGGATACACACGCAGATGGCAGCACACACAATCTCAGCTGAACACACATTCACTCAGAGAGCTGAACACACACACAGACTGCTGGACGCACACACAAATAGCTGGACAATCATCCTCCAGACAGCTGGATTCATACACTCATGCAGATGGCAGGACACACACTTGGTCAGAGAACTGGACACACAGATAGCAGGACACACACGCAGGCAGCTAGATGCACGCTCATGCAGACAGTGGGACACTAACTCAGACAGGTGGACACACATATGCAGACAACAGGACACACACACAGAGACAGCTGGAGACACAGACAGACTGCAGCACATACCCTCAAACAGCTGGACACACACACACATACACACACACACACACAGACACAGCTGGAGACACAGACAGACTGCAGCACATACCCTCAAACAGCTGGACACACACACACATACACACACACACACACACAGACACAGCTGGAGACACAGACAGACTGCAGCACATGCCCTCAAACAGCTGGACACACACATAGCTGGAGACACAGACAGCCTGCCCGGAGGCTCTGTCCCTTCTTCCCTGCCATTTGTTCCTGTAACATGGAGGAAGAGACCAGGAAGTGACCTAGGAGCTTCTGCCAGCGAGGTCAGTACACCTGCGGGCTGTGTCTCCCTTGTTGTTATCACGGCTGGAGATGGCCAGCTCCCCATAAAGGCCCAGAGGGTACATATGCTGAGCTCTCCACCCAGGAAAAGCAGGGTGCAACCCCTGCAAGAGAGTACTCGCTAGAGGGGCCCCAGTCTCCAGTGACAGGAGTCACAGACGAAAGCTACTGGAGGGTGACTGTCCAGAGGTCAGGCTCAGCCTGAGCCATCAGGGTCAGCGAGACGCCAGCGCCTGTTTCATCCACACAGACAGACACACTTCTTTGTGCAGGTGGCAGCTGAGCTAAGCTCCAGCCCTGGCTGGCTGAGGGCCGGGCTGGGGAGACGTCACCTGCCATGTTTAGCACAGGGAGGGAGCCGCGCTGCACTTGCTCTCTTGTGTTCTGCAACTGTCATAGACAAGGTGCTGCGGTGCAAGCTGCCTGTCAACCTGAAAGGGCTGATTGCATCCACCTTTAATCAGTGCCCACACAGATCAGAGCTGCCCTTCCAAGCTGCCTTTGGATGGCAAGTGACCTTCCACACCTGCCACTCGTGCACAACAGGAGCCACGTGCACCTTGCCAGCAGACAGCCTTGGCGGGTTGGTGGGAGGCCCCGGCTGCCGCAAGCCTGGTCCACTCACGGCCAGTTGCCTCTGGCCCCGTGAGCTCCTGCTGGCTCCTGACCCAGTGAAGAGCTCCACTGAAAAGGCTCTTCTCCTGAGGACGTGGCGCAGGACCTTCCTGACTCCAGCAACCGGGCATCAGCCTCAGTGGGAGCAATGACCAGCAATCGCACGCCTGGCAGGACCTACCGTCTGCTCTCAGTCCAGGTCTCCCTGCTTCATCTCACCCTGGTGCCGCTGCCAGTCCTACCTGCCGGAGAAGACCCCCCGAGTCTGGACAAAGCCACGGCGTTTTCTAAATTCACTTGACACAAAGGTATAACTGGGCTCTGAACTGAGATTCCAGACCCCAAATTCACACTCATTCACCTTCCCTCCAGCCAACCTCCGCTGCTGGGAGCTGGCAGAGGACGCTCAGGCGGGGCTGGGGGGACTGGAGCTGGTCTCCACTGCGCCAGGAAACCTCTGGCCCAAAGCCAGCGCACTCCCCAGCTCTCGGCCTCGCTGAACAGAGGAGGCGATGCTGGGAGGTGAAGGGTGGCTCTCACGCCACTGGGTGGCCCTTGTGCAGTCAACTGTGCGTGGCAACATCCTCACCACTGCACCCAGGACTGTGGCCAGCCGACAGCACTGCCCTTGCAGGCAGGTCCAGCATGTTCTCACAAATGGGAGCCGCGGGGACAGGGGGGCCTGGGTACCAGGCTCGCGGCACGAATCAGAAGTCCGATTCCCAAATGCTGCGATTCTGTGCTGGGAGGAAGAAGTGGGCCAAGTTGTGGAAACCAGCCCTAAGAAGCACAGAGCGGCCTGCTGAGCCTGCCGAGGAGGGCGAGATCACCTGCTTTAGGACAGTGTTTCTGTCCTAAGGGCCAAATGCCTCAGCTGGTCCCAAATGCTCAGGGAACCATGCCGGTCCACCCTAACAGCTGCTGGTTCTGAGCTGTCCCTGTTGAGGACCTGTACCTGGCTGCCAGGATGACAGGTGGCTAGCTGACCAGCTGAAGATGCCCACAGCCCCAACAGCCTGAAATGCCCCCTAGTTCACACCTGAGGGCCCCAGATCCAGCCGGACACTGCTGGCTGGTGGAAGAGAAGTTTGCAGAGTCGGTCCCTCAGTACTGTCCCATCATTACATCTGGCCCTTTCCTGCCTCAAGTGCCAGTCAGCGGGAGATAGCCCTGCACTGCCCAGGGGGCCCATGTATCCTGGCCTGCACCACTTAATGGGCGCTGGGAAGGCTGGGGAGATGCGGCCAAGGCCACCGTGGGCACCAAGGCACACAGGCCCTGCAGAAGCAAGGAGACCCCGTCTAGAGGCTCAGGGAGCCACGTACGATGCAGCGTAGTTATCTGTATCGTGGGCACCCCTCGTCCAGGTGCCCTGGGACTGGTGTTTGTGGAACTCCCAGAGGTTCTACTGAGGCCAGCCTCCCTCACAGAGCAGCCTGCTGAGCCTGCCGAGGAGGGAAATCTGCTGGGAACTGACCCTGGCTGCAGGGCACAGGCACTGCCCCTGTCCCCGGTGTCCTGCCTCTGGAGGAGGCACCGTGCTGCCTCACTGTGTTCCTCCCCCTGGGGGCTTCCCAGGAGCCCCTCCTAGTCAGGGTGACTGCTCTTCTGTTTCTATGCTGAGAGGGTGAGAGGGAGCAGCAACATCATTGCGTGTGGACAAAGAAGAAGGCAGCTCAGGGTCGTTCAGAAAAAGAGCACCAAGGGCCCAGCAGCTGGTGCAGCGCTTGGCAGGGTGAGTCCCCGAGGCCACTGCTGCCCCACGGGCTCCCATCTTCAGGACAGCTGCCCCTGAGCCCCAGAGGGTGGGGCCTCCAGTGTGACTGATGCTGCAGCCAGCCCAGTATCCTCCGGTCCAGTCTCCCATCCAACAGCACCTTAGGTCCAAGCCGTGAAGAGGAACACCCCGGGGCGGAGGAGAGAAGTCAGTGACACCCGCTGACCACCCCTCAACAGCAGCCACACACGGGCCCACGTCCCTGTTTGCCCACGGTCAACAGTGCGCCAGACCAGGATTCCCACAACTCTTACGCAGAAGAAGTAAGAGGAGCTTGTCCAAGCCCCAGAGCTGGCTGTGGTCCACTCTCGGCAGCCAGGAGCAAAGAGAGAGGAAGGGTCCTGCCCCGAAATCCCCTTCAAGACACACCCCAGGGACCTGACTTCCTCCCACTGGACCCCACTCCCGAGAGCAGCCTCACCCCGACCACATCAAGCACTCCCTCTCTCCCCCGATGTCACTGGCCCCAGTGGCAGAACGGACAACTTGGCTTTTCCATGTGAGGAGCCAGTCACAAGGCTTCCTGCCTGAGTGACAGATGGCCACTCCCCTAGGCACCAAGCCAGGCACTGTGCCTGACGCCTCATACCCACCACAGGACCTCCACCCCAGGGTCCCCTCCAGCCAGTTCCCCACATTTGCCACGGCCACCATCCCTATCCGTGTCACCGTCCTCATCCATGTCACCATGCCCACCCCCATCTATGTTGCCACCTCATTCGCATCACTGTGCCCACCCGCTTCTCTGTCCCCCTCCGTGTGGCCCCGCCCCTCTGCACTGCCCGACTCCACCTCACACCTTCTGTGGTGCCATGAATGCCTTCTACCCATCTTCCTAGAAGCTCCTGCCTCTCTGTAGCTAAAGCCAAGACGCTTTTGAAAGCACGTGTAACAGGCAAACTGCTCTCAGACCCCCAGCTCTCCCCCATGTCTCTCAATGGCACCCCATTCCCACGGGGTCAGGGTGATAACTCTGCTCCCTCTGCTGGGCTGGCCTTGGCTTCTGCAAACTGTCAGCTACGTCTGCAGGTACATCCAGAGTCCAGCCGTCGCCACACTGTCCCCAGCCCTCATCCCACACCACAACTGCTGCAGAGCCATCTCCCTGGTTCTGCTCGTGCGCCCCCTGCCCCACGCCCACTTGCTACCATCTGCCTTCGGCACAGTGGCAATGGGGCCTTCATCCCGTGACTTCTCACTCGTGCAAGGTAAAGCAAAGGTCCTGAGCCCAGATGAGCATCTGTCTTGGTGATTTACTTGGAGGAGGCCTGGAGAGGTGAGGAGAGAGGAGAGAGGAAGCCACATGGGGCACCACCAGGCAGGTTTCATCAAGGGAAGCAGGTCACCCACACAAGGGTCCTGGGAGACACACAGAGCACTCAGAGGCACCCAGAGGGCAGAGGCCTGGTGCCTGCCGCATTCTCCTCTGTCCTCTGCCAAGGGAGGCCCCAAGAGAATTGGCCCAGAGGAAGGCCTCCGGCAGGTCAGTGTCCAAGGGAGCAGTAATGGTAGCTATGGGCACAAGACCAAGGCGGGAAGCAGCCACAGAGCATCTGGCACACAGTGGGGCTCTGACGGTCACCCCAGCACAGCCCGCGGGTGCCCCAGAGGTGCCAGGACTGGGCACAGAGCTTCTGCTCCTGTTGCCTCTGCTGGGTTGCCGGAGGTGTTTTGTGCAGGTCCAACAGCAGGAGTCCCTCAGCAGCTTCCCAGGGCACCAGAGAACAGTCCATGGTGAGGTCAGCTGATGCTCTGACAGGTCCTTTGGTCAAAGGCCTCAAGCTCATTGTGTGGAAACCTGTGAGAGGGGTGGGTTGTGGCTCGGTGCACCTGTGAGACACTGGGCTTGATCCTCAGCACCACATAAAAATAAATAAGGGATCGGGTCCATATGCAACTTTAAAAAATAAGGATATTTAAAAAAATAAAAAAGAAAACGTTTTTTATGAGAATTGTGTATGCATTTTACACAGCTCTTGTTGTGTTTCTTCAGAAGCAGGTTTTACAGGAAAGAGTCTTGGCTGTACTCCTAGAGGCACTGTCTGCACCATCCCCAGGGGCCTGCCCATGGTGTCTGCATGTCCAGGTGTGGGAGCAGCTGGCTGTGTCCAGGTGTGGTGCCCAGCAAGCAAGGGAGCCCCAGGGCACATGGGTCCCCTTGCTGCCCACGGGACAAAACAGTTCTAGTACTTGCTGACCACCATTTCTGCCTTGCCCTGATGCTGGTCAGTCAGGAGGACACACACAGATGGCCCCGTGGGGACGGGTGAAATCAACACACGTCATACTCACACCGAGTTGTGATGGAAGCTTGTGCTCTCCAGCAGGGCGGGTTAGTGCAGAGGTCGCCTGGTGTGTGGAGAGGAGGACGGGTGCAGCTCCTACCTGCCCTAACCCCGCACACAACCCTCCCTGCTGCTCATGGAGGCCCCCCGCTGGGGTCTGCTCAAGCCCTAGGATAGGAGCCACCTCTGCTCCCTGCAAAGACTTCTCTAGTCACAGAAGCCAAAGGGCCCTGCAAGATGGGTGCTGTCCTCAGTGAGGGCTGAGGCTACTCACCCAGGGAGGAGGGAGGGTCCCTTGGGAGGAGGGGTCACGTGACTGCCTGCTTCTCCGCGAGTATCTTGGGCCATGCCTCCACCTCGTCAAGGTCTCTGTCCACCTGGGTCTTGAGCACCCTCCTCACAGACTTCCCGCCCAGCAGAGAGGCATCTGCGCACCCAGGCTAGTGGTCTCCAGGGTTCCTCTAGGACCAGGCCCTCCTAGGCCCTGCCTTTCCCCAGCCCCCAGCAGAGAGGCGTGGGTCTGGAAGCCAAACTGCAGCACAGTGACAGCTGTGGGCGGATGTCCTGAGTGCTCAGCTGGCGGGCTCTCATGAGGCCCCGGGTCACCTTCTGCAGGTGGTGGGGCCATGCTCTTGACTCTGCGTCCAGAGGCCGTTTTGGACTTGCTTCTGATTGCTCTCAGACTGCCCTGGCACTGGTGGGTGTCTAGACTGGAGGTGACCCTGAGCATTTGCGAAGCCCTTGGACAGATGCTCAGCTCTCCCACTCCACTAGCCTGGGGACCCTGGGAGGAAAGTGTTAGGTCCCCCTTAAAGCAGCGCTCCATCCGCACGCTGCTCGGGTGGGGTGCAACACGGCATGGGAGGTTTGAAGAAGCACACGGCACTCTTCCAAGGATGAGAAGAGGAGAGATGCACTCCCAGGCTCTCCGTGTCCCGTCAGGAAGAGATCAGGTGGCCTCCCCAACAGGGAAGGGCACTGGCGTCACAGAGTGCCTGGGTTAGTTCTCCCTGTGACGGTGGACGGTGGACGGTGTTCACATCCAACAGCAGGAACTGCACCTGCTCCCCAGGGCACAGCTACAGCTGGCCCTCAAGCCAACCCAGGGTCCCACAGGAAAGGGACCATGTTCTCCACCTCCACACTTCCTT
This sequence comes from Callospermophilus lateralis, assembly GCF_048772815.1. Classification (NCBI taxonomy): domain Eukaryota; kingdom Metazoa; phylum Chordata; class Mammalia; order Rodentia; family Sciuridae; genus Callospermophilus; species Callospermophilus lateralis. The sequence continues at coordinate 1,232,693 of NC_135305.1, read as the reverse complement.
TCCTCACCACCAAGAAAGCAGGAAGCATGCCTCAAAGCAGAGCCTCAAGGCCAACACCCCTCTGCAGGAGTCCATTCTACAAGCCACTCCTCGGGGCTCCTACTGCCCAGACCACAGGACACCAGAACCTTCTTTAAGGATGTTAGTGGTATGAAAGGCCTCTTTTGTATACTTTTAAACTTATAAGCTACCAAGTAGTTAAAGAAAGAGAGTAAACACATTTGTTCCAAGTAGCACTCAACACAGGACAGACAGAGCTGGACGATGGTTCTTCTCTGTCTGCGCCCCTCCCCACAGCACCCCCATGTAGGTGTCTCCGTGTGGCAGGCTCTGGGAGCCCTGAACCTCCTTCCTTCAGAGACCCCCTGTCAGTTCACAGGGCCTGGCTTCCCCCTCTACCTCTGGCCTTTCCCCAGCGTCGTCTTCTTAGTCCCTACTCACCACGGTCACACTTTCAAGTGCTGAGTGGGTGCTCATGCAGCCAGCAGCAAAATAAAACAGGGCTGTCTCTCCAGGGAGGCAGCGAACGTGTGCCCTTCTGGGCATTTCCCTGACTCCAGGCCACTAAGTTCTGTAGGTCTCAAAGCTCAGCCCAGAGCTGGAGGACCTGTGTGAGGCCCAGTGAGGACCACTGGGTACGGCTCAGCACCTGGCTGCTCCGGTCTGAGTGGACGTCCCTCTGATTCTCTAACTTGGTTTCATGGAAGAAACTGCAGATCCTTGTGGAGTTGTGCTGTGATTAATTCTTTAACAGGCATATCATTCCCCTGTAAGTGAACACAGTTTTTCTTAGCTAGTAGGCTTTGGGGGGCACTTTCAAAGCCGCCTCCTTTGCTTTGAAACACAATCATTGGGGCTGGGGATGTGGCTCAAGTGGTAGAGCGCTCGCCTGGCATGTGCAGGGCGCTGAGTTTGATCCTCAGCACCACATAAAAATAAAATAAAGATGTTGTGTCCACTGAAAACTAAAAACTAAATATTAAAAAATTCTCTCTCTCTCTGTCTCAAAAAAAAAAAAAAAAAAGAAAGAAAGAAAGAAAAGAAAAGGAAACACAATTGTCTTGCCACATGCATGGTCCCCCAGCCCCTGGATCATGGTGGAAGTGCAGTGGATGCCCAGTCTCAGGCCTGTGAGCCTGGCCTGAGCAGAAAGTTGCTAGTGGAGCTGAGGGTGGACGCTGGGTGTGCCGGCCACGGGAGCCGGATGAGAGCGTGCTGCTGCTCAGGGTGATGCTGCAGTGAAGGCTCTTCCCTCCTCCCCTAGGCCCCTCTCGTGGGCACAGAGGGCAGCCTCCTGGAGGCCACCGTGGTCATGCAGCCTCCCCAGGCTACAGTGAACCTGGGTCCTGCTCAGTTGGTGCTGAAGGTGGAATTCCCCTTGTTGTAAAGGTCACTTTGATCACTGGCAAGCTGGCTCCTGAACACTCCTGGCACGTCGGGCTCCACACCTGGGCCCTGGAAGGCACCTCCTCACTTCCAGCCTCCTGAGACCCACACTAGCCTACAAAGCTCTGGTCAGGCTGCCATCCCTTGGAGCCTCCCCTGAGCTCCCAGACGCCACTGTCCTGAAGGGCACGTCACATCAGAGACATAGAAACCTACGATGGAGAAAAGGAAACCTAACCTGCAGACCGAGGCTCACTTCCTGGTCTTGGGGACGCACATGGCTAAGATGGCGCCTGGTGATCATCCAGAAGGCGTTACCGTGGGTTGTGACGAAAAATCAGACCACCTCTAGGATAGGCTCGGAACCTCCGCCCTCGTGGACAGCTCTGTCTCCCTCACGGCCTGTAGGATGGGTGCACAGGGAGCCCTCCCCACCTGCTGGCCTTTACCCTGATGGCTCCTGGGCCTTGTGTTAGTGTGTGTGCTTCCTCAACAGAGAGCTCCAGCCTCGTCGGGTCTCCCTGACGCCTGACTGTCCTCCGGGAGGGAGGGCTGGGGGCGGGCCGTCAGTCGCCCTCTGGCTCCTCCTGGCCGGGGCGTGCCCTCCCCATCTCTCCTGCAGGTCGGAGGGACAAGGACTAAACCCCGACACTGCCCACCCTTGTCCAACTCTGCCGGAGCCCTCGTGGCTGGACCTGCCCCTCCAGGATGGGGTTTCTGGAGGCAGGGCCTGTCTTCCCCAGGTTTGTGTGGCCTTAGGGCTGGCTCGCTGCCTTGTCCAGGGAAGGTCCTGAGGGGGTAGGAGCTGGGAAGCACAAGGCTCACTGGGGTCAACAGCTGTGCACAAGTGTGCAGTGCAGAAGGGCTCGCTGTACAGAGGGCGCCCACGCATTCCAAGATCAGCATATGGGCTTCCACACCAAGCTCGAGGTCAGCAGAGAGCACTCCATGGAGCATGGGCTTGACGGGTCCCAACCAGGTCCGTAGGTCAGTCCTCACACAGGGTTGGGGGCGGTCCCTCTCTCCATAGGTGACACAGCACACACCACAAACAGGAAGAGCAAGTCCGCGCTGGGAGACTGCTGAGCCACCATCCAGCTTCATGGAGGTGCTCGGCAGGAAGAATAGGAGATGGAAGTTGCCCCTGGGGTAAGAAGAGCTCTGTGAAGAGCCGTGAGTTCCCTGAATAAGATGTCTGCTACCTGACATGACGGGGTGTCTGCAAACACAGGTCACAGAGCTTCATCAGAGGAGAGTTGGAGTGCAGTGAGAACAGAGGGAAGGACAGACCCTGGGCACGGGCAGCTCGGGCTGGTCAGAAAATGAGTCAGAGTCACCACAGAGAGGCCAAGTGCCAAACACAGCCTCTTCAGAGCAGAAGGGCAATGCCCACAGAGGCCGGACACTGCTCTGGAGGAGTCAGAGCAGGGCTGGAAGGCGGCTGTTGGCAGCAAGTCACAGGAACCCACAGGTAACCCCGGGGCCTGCAGGACAGGAGGAATGCACAGGGGGACCTAAGGTCACCATGGGCCTCCAGGACAGGAGGGATGCACGGGGGAACCACTAGGTCGCCGTGGGGCCACCAAAGCAAACACTTGTTCTAAAAGATGGTTGACTGCCTTTTCTTTAAAGAAATAATGAGCCATTGATGAGAAGTAAGCTATTTGAGAATGAACTCCCAGTAAGGTGAGTAAGAAAAGGCGCTTTTGTCTGGCCAGTGGGACTGAATGACTGGCCACAGGAGCACAAGTGACCACTAGCCTTCCACGTGTATTCTGCAGCACAGGGGCTCCCCTCAAGCAAGTCCTGCTTATTTTAACATCCATTAATTCCTTATGTTCATACCCAAGTTTGTTTATTAGGCAGAATTCTGGAGAAGTATCACCTGGGACCAGGAGGAATGGCGAAGGCCACTGTACTTACCAAGCATAGATGACACATGGTGTCTGTACTAATGTGCCTGTTCATTAAGCTCTGCATCAGTTTGTGTACAGTGAGCTAAACAAATGCCCTTTAAATTCTACCACCAGGGCTATAGTCTCTCTTCATTAATAACAAAAGACATCCAGGCCATCCTGCCATTAAGCCCCTCGGGTACCAGCGCAGTCCCTGGATCTTCAGGCAGCCCATAGTCTCCCTGTACCCCAGCAGAAGGCTGCACCAAGTGTGACCACAGACGATGCCATCTGTCCAGAGTGGGCCCACCCCAACAGACAGCAGGCAGCCTGCAATGCACTGAGGGACTCCACCTCCCCAGGAAATCCCAGGGGAATCCCCTGGAGCCCAGACTCCTCCCCGTCACCTTCCACGTGGGACTGCCACTTAGTGAGCTGGCACCCACATTCCCCGAGCAGACGCCAGGCGGCCCCCACCCCACAGGCATCTGAACCTCAAGACTACAACGTCCTCCAGGCCGCAGGCTCATTTTTTAGAGTACTTTCCTCATAGAGCTTCAAGCGCATTCTCAGTATTCAAAATAGGAAATGAGCTTATTTTTAAAATTCTGCAAGTCTGTTAACATTTTGCACGGACACAAGAAGTAACACACATTACGGTTGTCACAGTTACAAGTCAGGGCAAATGTACTGGAGTAAGTTAGCAAATGTAAGCACTTGGAGGCTGTCGACTGAAGATGCTTTTGGAATGACCAAGAAACCGGACTTCAAATGATCAACTTCGTTGCCCTGAGACAGCAAGGAGAGAATGAAGGGCCACTGTCTGCACAGGTATTGTCACAGCTTTGAGGAGTGAAGAGGCACTGCTTTCCAGCCTGTCCGCCATGACGTCCCCCGTCCTGCAGATCCAGGTTCAGACGGACTGCTTCTTGGAATGGGATGGACTGCAGCTGAGGGACAGAGTCCTGAGGACGGGCTGTCCTCAGTGTGCCAAGACCCGTTTAGGCATCATGCGTGTATCTAGATGCTCTCAAGGGGAGGAGGGTCCTGGAGCCCCTGGGTCCGAGCTATTAGAGCTGAGGTCTCTCACTTCCAGAGGGCAGAGTGTCTAGAAAGACACCTCCTGACCCCCTTCCACCACACCAGGCGAAACTCCTCAGCTGTAGTGAGGGGCTTTGCCCCGCCAGGAGGGCCCAGCTCCAGATACCGCACAACACAGATAGGTGTGCAACAGGCGGGAGCCAGCTCTCCGCAGACCTCAACCCTGCAGATGTTTGCAGTCCAGTGCAACGTCGCACAGAACCCTTCTGATCAAAACTCACTGGGGCCTCCCAGATCACCCTGTCAGCATGGAGAGTTACTGAAGGCACAAAGACATCCTGTGAGCCAACCAACCGCCACACAGCACAAGAGACCAGCAGTTTCCTCCCTTGGGCAGGGCAGAGCAGCTCCACACGCCTTGCCAGCCGCAGCTGGACAGGACAGCCCGCAGCCAGGTCTGGGTTGGAAGGCCCAGGCTCTGAGCTGGCACCACTCTCATGCATTTCACATTGAGCAGTCTCATAAAGCAGCCCCTGCACTGAGGGACACCTGGGGCACACAGGCTCTGCTCTGCCTGGGACAGGGCAGCAGCCTGGCCTCTACAGGGTGCACGTTCCACCTCCAGACGCCCTAGAACTCCCACACCCTCCCTCCAGAGAGACCCCGGGCATCCTCTATGAGAACCGGCCCAGCTGAGGAGAGGACTTGGGACAGCACAAAGTCCACAAACCCTACCCGCACCATCCCTCCAGATGCTGGCAGACAAGTACCCCCTTCTCCCCCAACAACAAACACCAGTCCCACGGCCAAGGCCACCCAAGGGAAAGAGGTCTCGGAAATGCCCAGAAACGTGAGGTCCTGACAAGAGCCTGCCCAGTTGTCACCCGTGTTCCCTCAACCCTCCAGAGCCCAGCCCGGGCCTGTGCTCACAAGCGATGGGGAGACCCGGAGCCAGTTTGCAGCTGGCACAGCACAGAAAGCTCATCCGAGTCCTGTCTCTGTTCACACTAGGCTGCGGCGCACACCGACCCTCACGTTTCCAGGTCTCTTCAATGTCACACCGAGGTCTCTCTCTCCTGCCAGAAGCCAAGTCCACCCATCCTGAAGCCTGAGCAACGAGGCTCAGGTGGCACTAGCCCTGGATCCACCCTGACCCTGTTAGCCTCAGACTCCCTGGCACAAGCCCGTGCACTGCTGCTCGGCACTGCCTGCCCCTCCACCTCAATTGTAGTGGGTGCGGGCACACACCCGCGTGTGCGAATGGTCTTACCTGTGGCCTTCACGACATCTGCAGTTGTCACATTCTGGACATTGGTGCTCACTTTGAAAGTCACTGCTGGTCCCAGGACGCTGGAAGAAAACATTTAGGAAAGCAGGCATGACTGATCCACAGTGCTCATTGGCAGCCGCCCAGAACCCCCGACGTGCTGAGAACAGCTCCAGCAGTGTGCTTCCAATGCCTTCTGCCACCGAGTTCTCCTTTGATGCTGAGACTGCTTCCATTCCCCGTTATCTCCTGAATGAAGCACATGCTGCCTGGAATGTGCTCTTACCACGAAACAGGCGTCCACCTAAAGGCCCACTCACTAGGGAACCCACCACTCCTCCTCTGAACCCTGCATGACACCTTACTCTACGCTCTGTTCTCCTCCAGGGGACCGCAGACCCAGCTTGCTCAGGGTGCAAGCCCTCGGCAGGCCGAAGCCCCCACTGGGGTGAGGCAGGGGATGACTACCCCGACGTCACTGCTGGGCTCCACAGGGATGTCTACTGAGCCCAGTCAGATCTGCCCTGGACAAGTGCTTCCACCCTTCTGGGCGCTTATGCCAGAAATACCCAGGGCCCCAGGTGCTGCAAGACTCCTGGAGACATCTTCAGGTCTCGCCTCCCTTGGTCCCCACTGCTGTCGTTCTACCCCAAGCCCAAACCCCCGAAAGGCAGAGCTGAGTAACCCCAGTGTCCAACTTTCCTGCCTGCAGGATCTGGGAGCCTCCCTGGAAGCTACACATACGCTGACCAGGCCTGTCTCCTTGTCTCAACTGAGCTCCCGACGTCCCAGCTGACCTCCTGCGTCGGCTCCATGGTTGGTGTGAGGGAGCACAGTGCCCTCCCTGTCCACAGGCCAGAGCCAGTGTTCCCATTCGACGGCTTTCCAGCCAGTGACCTTCTCCGCCTAGCTCGGAGAGCTGCCCTCTGTCCAGTTCCCACATTGCTCAGTTCTAACCTCCCTCCCTCCCTCCCTCAGGGAGTGCCCTGAAGGAGTGGATTCTCCCTTTTCCCTAAACCTTCCAGCAAGTAAAGTGAGTGCCAGAAATGCAGAACTTAAGCTGAACAGGAGTTATTCTGTAGTGTTCTCTACTTCCCTGGTGGACAACCGGCTTGTCTAGAGCCGTGCAGTGCTTCCTACCAGGGCCACGTGACTTCTCTTATCAGGAGAAAGTGCTGCTCACCACGAGAACCTCCCACACACCCTCCAAAGGGTTCCAGGCACAACTACAGAGCCCCCCGAGGACAGGAGCGGCATTTCTCAGACCTATGTGCCCCAAAGGGTGACAAGTCATCTGAAAGCGTTGAAGACTCCCTTTATGGAGACCCTGATGTCAGAGGGAAAGAAGACTCACGAAAAGGCCCTTGATCAGGGCCATGGGAAGCGAGGGCAAGGCTGACCTCTTCACATGGAGCCCACTGTCCACCTGAGGAAGAATGCCCAGGTCAGTGTGGGACCATGAGGAGGTGAGGGCAAGGCTGACCTCTTCACATGGAGCCCACTGTCCACCTGAGGAAGAATGCCCAGGTCAGGGTGGGACCATGAGGAGGTGAGGGCAAGGCTGACCTCTTCACATGGACATCATGTGTGGACTAACCGGTTTCAGGTTATCAGCACCTTCCTGTTCATTCGCGTCTCGACATGCTGAGCCCAGGTGGGTAGACAATGCCCACCAGAACTAGCCAAGAAGTCATGGTACCCATCTGGACTAATCCATGATGCCCAGCAGGTGCCTGGGCTACAGCACCTCATGGCACGATACTCCCTACCCCACTGCTGCTGCGTGGTGTTGGTGATGCCTGCGGAGTTCTTCTCTGGCATGTTTGTTGCGAGAGGTTCTGGTAAAGCCTGCCAGCCCTGCCTCCGTGTTCTCAGCAGTAAATAAGGCACGGGGCTGGCTCTGGTTTCCCTAATGAGAGTCCTGAGTGCGGTCACTCACGTGGGAACACGGTGCTGAGTGCCACCCTGCTTACCAGAATGCAGCACAGCAGCACAAGGACAGGGCTGGAGGGCACTGAGATCCCACCAATTCAGCGCTGCCCATATCCTGCCCTCAGTCGGCTCTCCTGTCACTAGGCCCCGACACGCCCTGCCCACCCCAGCACCAGGCCCTGGGCCCCTGTAACAGTGTGCATTGCCCCTTCAGGCCTTCTGGATCCAAGGAATCCATATACACGCCTCCCAGCAAGATGGCAGGACCCAGGTCCTGCAGAACCCTGTGGGTCCACAGCCAGGCAGTGTAGGTTCCAAACGCAGTCAAGATACATGTGGAAACACCTTCAAGAGTGCCAGAAGGGACTCTCAGTTGACCTCGATGGCAAGGACTGGGCCAAAGGCAGCCAAGTCACTAGGAGCCCCAGAACCCTCACTCAGAGCTCAGAAGCATGTTTACTCTCCCTCGTTTCTTCATGACCCCTGGACCTATTTTTAGGTCTATTTGTCTTCATTTTTAATAAACTTGTGTGCTTCTGATCTCAGGGTTGTTGGCAAGTAGTTGGGATGGGTCAGGACAAGTAGTTTCCAGAGCCCTAAACAGGTGGCCAGGGGCCCTGACCTGCCGATGACCACAGGAAAGCACAGGCTGACCCTGAGGGGAGAGTGTCTCCCATCTGAAATGTCCGGCCGGGCATCTGCTCACACAGTCCCAAGGCTCACAGGCTGACCAGGACGGATGCCCTGAATGCCTGGCCCCTCCGTGCTGCTAGATTTACTGCCTGTCAGGAAGGAAGACAGGAGGGTGGTGGGAGACGGCTCCTTTACCCATCTGCAAGCGCAGTCCTTGCAGGCAGAGGAACTGGCCTCCGCGGGTGTCAGTGCTACTGCTGAGGTCATGCCACTCCCTTAGCGCTGCCTCGGCCACCAGCTCCTCTCTCCTCTCTTCACAGGCATCTGCAGCGCACTGCAGGTGGCCTCCCCTGGGAGCGCAGACCGGCTCCAGGGCGGTGGCTGTGGGGAGCTCTCTCCATTACAGCCCATGCCACCAAGGACCACTGTAGAGGGAGCCCACGGAGCACAGTCAGGAGGACACTCCTTCCCAAACAGGACATTCTAGCCAACGAGCAGCATCGCAGGGCCAGCTTGGCTCTACTCCTTCGGGCATGTCCCTGCCTTCCAGCCACCACAGTCCATGGAAAGCTGCCCTGGAGTACCTGCCCCAAGGGAGGAGAAGCCCAGAGGCTGTGGGGAGGCCACCCCAGGTCTGCTCTGGGGGCCAGTGACCCGGGTCCAATGACACCGCAGGAGAGTGGCACACTGGAGGTGTTCCAGCAGCACTCATGGAAGAGAGGGTGGCAGGAGAGACGCCGGCCAGCCCAAGACAATTGCCAGTGAGAACCAAGCCGCCACACAGTGCTGGAGGGCATGCAGCATCAGGCCTGGCCCTGAGGTGTGGGGCCAGCGGAAAATCCTAAACATGTCCATTCACAACACCTTCAACCAGACCAGTGACCGCAAGACTGTTTCCTATTAAGGGGCATCTGGCACCTCCACAGTGCAGCCTGAAGTGCTCCAGGGTCACCTTACAGCAGGGCTTCTAGGCTGGTCAGGAAGGGTCAGCCAGAGCTCCAAGGTCGGATGATGAGCACTCCAACGGCCCCTGGGCAAACCCACCCCACAGATGGTCACCTCCAGCAGGCTGCAGGAGTAAACAGCAGGCTGCCCCGGAAAACAGGAGGCCACAGCGGGTCAGGAGGCCAGTTTGTGGTAACTCCCCACAGGGAGGCGCTGGACCCAAGGCGCACCCTGCCGCTCACACCAGCCCATGGCCTGAGCACCCCACTGCTTTTTTCTATTCTTTCTCTCCGCGTTCAGCATCTGAATTCAAAGCTGGTTCTGAGCACTGAGGCAGCTCTTTTGGGGTCACCTCTGTTCATCGTGGAGCAGCCCCACAGCCTTTGAGAGACCCCGCATCAGCTGCAGAGGACTCAGCAGGGTCTGGGACTCCCACAGGGGATCTTGGGCAGCTTGCAGCTATCGAGGCCTCTCCTGGCCATCAGCTCAGTGCATGGACAACCTCCAAACCTGAGAAACCCCAGCCCTAGGCTGCACCTGCCCCTAGCCTCAAGGGGCCTGTGGCCAGGCCACTCAAGTCATCCATCTTGCTAGTGAAAAATCGGCCAAAACTGCAGGCCACTCTCCCCTCACATGAGACACTGGTGGGCTGGACTCGATCCCTCGCAGAGCACCCTCCACACGCTACAGGGCTTCTCAGGAGGTTGAAGAACAGCCCCCTTTCTAGGGACGAGAGCTGCAGTCTCCAGCTGCTGCCCAGGGCACACCTCCTCACTCTCCAGAAGAGAAACAGCTCAAAGACACTGCATCACCAGGCTGGCCACCCCAACATGCAGGCCTGCTGGGCTCTACACCCTGGGTGTGCCGAGGACCAGGCAATGGCGTTTCTCATCTCCCTAGGGCACAGAGAGAGGCAGCAGGCGCTGACCTCACCTCAGAGCGAGCCTCTGAAACGTTCAGTGAGGCTCCTAGAAGGCGGCCCTGGCCCAAGAGCACAGCGGTGGGCTACATGTGCCTTTGGGGCACCTATTAGGGACAGGTGGCTGAGAGGTATTTCCTGATAGTGAGGAGTCCCATGCCTGGGGGAGAAAGCAGACAGCAGAGGCAGGGACTGCTGTGGGCCCACCTGCCCAGAGCCCTGAGCATCGCTCTGGCTATTGCTAGTGGCTGCAGCAGACTGCCACCGGCAGTCATTACGGGGGACGTTTGCAGAGCACCTGCTCCTGACCTAGGACTAGGGGAGCTTCACAGGTGGGGCATCATGTCCCAGCGCCGTCAGCACCTTCGCCAGCATCTGCGGTCTCAAGACCTGGTAAACCCATACCCTCTGCACCCAGAAGCCCGGCTCTTCAGACAAGCTGCCCGCAGGGCCCTGCTGGCGGGGCATGTGTGCTGGGACTCCAGGTCTCACATGGGCTGAGGAGCTTCTGAACAGAAAAGAGAGAACACCGCAGAGACGGAAATGCTCAGGTGTCAGGGGACAGCGCACGAGGCTCTGCAGGGCCCAGAAGGGGAAGCTACCTGGACCCTGCCAGTCCCACTGCCACCCACCCCTCCTGTGGGCAGGGGCTGTGAGGGTTCGGCCTGCACAGGGCCTCCGGGGCCGCCCCTCCTCCTCCCGGCCAGAGCTGCTGGACACAGACCATGCTGCTTTCGATCTTTGCAAGGGAGTAACCCACTTCCCCGACTCCTGCTCTGACCTCTGCACAGCCTGTGAGGGAGCTGGGTGGAGGTGGAGGGGTCCCTGGATCCTGGGCACACCTTGATATCTAAAGACGTCAGGCCACTCAGCTCAGAACTGGGAGGCCCAGCTGGCTTTCTTTGTGGGTCCTCACTCCAATACCCATCCTGACTCCTTAGGAAACTCCACAGACTTTCCCCAGGCAGGTCCCGTCTGTGCAGCCTCAGCACTGGGCAGGCCCTGCATGTGTGCTCACAGACTACAGCTTGCCAGACCTCTTGGGATCAAGGGTGCGGTCTCCCAGGCACCAAGTGTCCCCTGGGGGCAACCCTGCCACTGAGAAGCATGCTCTAGGCTCCCCGCTGTGCTGCCTTGGCTCCCAGGAGTGTCAGGAGGGGCTGGGTTTGGAGACACTCACAACTTCTTGGTCCAGATACAGCTGGTGGACGGAGCAGATGGAGCAGGTGACACTCTGCTCATCTCCCTGTTCCACTCTTAGTCTCATCCCATTTCAAGGGCAAAGATCATCTTTTCCAGGGCCCCTCTGCATTGGAGTTGAGGGAAGCAACCTAAGACAGTGTCCCAAGAAAGGCTGCTCTATGCTGGCCCTGGGCTGGTCAGTTGAGGGTCGCCCCACCTCCGGCCGTCAGCAGCGCTTCTGGTCTCAGGTGCTGGTGCGAAGCGTGGTCTGTGCTGAGCTCGGCTTCCTTCTGTGCCGTCTCTGGGGCTCGTGACAGTCTACCTTCCCATGCACTGTCATGGCTTCTGAGGGGCGGTGGGACTCACAAGAAGGCCCCAGAGCTTTGCTCGCTCTCAGGGCCACAGGATGTGCCCACGCTGCCCATGCGCCCTCCTGGAAGAGCATCCAGTCCAGGGCCTTCTTGGGACCAGGCTCGCCTCTCCCCACCTGGAGCTCAGTCATCAGCAAAAAGGTCACTGCTCTTCTCCTTATACCCCACAGGCAGGTCCGGGCTGTGCCTTGGCACAGACCTGAAAAGGAATGCTGATGGGCACAGCCAGCAGACCTTGGGGACCTTGGACCTTAATCCCATGAGCCACTTCACGTGCAAAACACATCTGTTCTGTGGCACAGCCCTTCCCTCACCTTCTGCACACACTGCTGCCTGATCCTGGCACCCGGAAAAAGGCCCAGTCTGACGGACACCCAGCCTAGAGGTGCCACGGTGCATGGGCACCCTGGAGCCTGCAGAGCTGCTCCCACCAAGCTGCATGATTGTCAGGCCTCTCCTCCCAGGAAGCATGTGCCCTGGCATCCATTATGACCTCCACTTCTGCAGGATGGGGGACAGTGACAGGAGTGAAGACTGAGCACCGGCGACCACCCCGCCCAGCGCCAGGCAGTCTGCTTGTCTTCACCATGTCACTTACTTTCCAGTTCTTCTTAAAACTGGGGGAAATGGGATAAAGTGCCTCTGCATAAGCTGGACTCCTCAGGAAATAGTACGACAGAGACCTCTGAGCCTCGTGAAGCCTCTGAGAAGCAGGTTCGGCACCTAATACCAGAGCTCACAGGGAAACGAGTTGGAGAAAGTTGTTACTGACAGAGCACAAGAGACTCCAGTTCTGCAGAGTGAAGGAGCTATGTAACACAAAGAACCAGAGTCCCCAGAAGGAAGAGGCCACTGAGCAGACGTGGGGCAGGCCCTTGCCTGTGAGCGACTGTCTACTTAGGACAGCTGCGGGTTCCACTGCTGCACTTCCAGTTTCTCATCCGGGTTCCCCTAATGGTCACTGATAGCGCTGAGTCCCTCCTCACCACCCCGGTGGCCAAGCTCTGTGGGGGCAGCGAGTACTGACAGTCACTGACCTTGGGACACGGCCACGTTCCCGCCAGCCCAGCCGTGGGATTTCCCGTCATCTGGGCGACATGCAGCCTGGTTTTAGGTAGTTTCTACTCAGACAGCTAGATCACAGCCATTGAGCTGATCATGCTGAACCGGGCCAAGCCCTGGAACTCAGTGAGGTGAGAAAACACATCTGACATACGTCTTCTCCAAAAGGCTTGTCACAGCCTCGTGGCACTTGAAATGGAGAAGTTGCCTGGGCACTTTGCCTAGGGCCATTTTGAACAGGAAAATCACCAGCAAAACGCATAGAACTGAGAAATAGAAAGTCCAGTGGTACATTTTCAGAATATTGAAATGGTACCAAATTGTAGCCATTTTAACTACAGTCCTTCCCTTTGTCCTCCCCAATTTAAAATTAACCAACTGAGTAGAATGTTACCCTAAGCTTCTCCTCTCAGAGCAAGGACAGTGCTGTGTTGGGGATAAAAGAAGAGACTGCTGGCCCAAGTGTGCCTGCCCACCAGACCCTGTGCACACACTTTTGCAGAAGTCAGTTTGCCCTGTTGAGCTGCTTCCAAGCATGAGTTTGGTTCCTGGAGGCAGCTGGTCTTTCTAACAATCCTGGTATTGCCTAAGGGGTTGTGGGGACTCCTGCTCAGAGACACTTCCTGCTGCTTTGCCATGGTGGCTTGGAGCACAGGAGGAAACCTGATACCCTGAGGAAAACAAGGACCCAAAACCCAGGAAAGGCTGTTTTCATTTTTAAAGGTTAAATTGGATAGTTCTTTTGCCTATTGCCTATAGAGACTCAATGTCTGGTAAAGAGCTACCAAATATCCGTTTCCTGTCTGTTTCACGTGTACTGTGCGTATCTGTGCATTGTCTGTCATGTCTCTATATATTCTTATGCGTATTTTGTACATAGCAATGGAGTTGGCTTATAGATAGGAGACCCAAGATGTCAGGCCAGAGGGAAGCAGCATTCTATGTCACTCCATGGCCTGGGACTCAAATAGTGAGAACACTGCTTCTCTATGAGGGTATTCCTGCTCCCACACAGGAAGCTCAGTCACTGGGCCCGTCCAGGATTCCAGCCTCAGCGTCAGAGTACGTCTCCCAACTACGCGCCACACAGGACCCCGAGGGGGACCATCAGCACTCATGCAGAACTTTCGGCCATCAACCCGAACAGAAATCATGGACACCGTTCCCACGCAGGACACCGGCAGCTTCCCACGCGCAGGAACTCCAGCCATCGCTCCCACGTGGACCTCCATCTACCAACATGGGAATCCCCCAGTTGCCGCCATCTTGGGAGTCTACACCAGCAGAGATGGTCCCAGGCGCAATGTCCTACCTGCGCCTGAGAACTTCACACAGGTTCTGAAGCCAGCTGACAGCCACACACTACGTGACACAGAGCTCGTCTCTGAACTCACTAAGGCCATCACCCGGTTCCCCCACCCGACCCGACACTCCATCATTGAAAGCAGGCGCCACCATCTTGGGTCACCTTCACCACCAACTTCAGTGGGGGCAACTCCCAGTTTGGAACTCCAGCTGGCCAGGTACCCAGTTCCTAACTCCCCTGTCTCCCCAGCAGCCGCTCACCTGGCCGAGTGACACCCTGGTTACCCTCACCATCCTGAGCATGGAGGCACCAGCTAACGACAGACGACCCCACCTACTGGACGGGAAGGGACGCGGGAAAGATACTGATCCCCAACAAAACAGGCCCTTTTCTTCCTTCAGCATTTCCCCCTCTCCCTCCCTATTCTCCTGCCCTCACCTCCCCAACATATGTGAAACCAAGTACTTTGCATGAATTAGGATTCTGAGGACTGCGACGTCTGAATAGCATATCACAGTTGTGTTGTGTATTATTTTTTCCACCCATTTCCACTACTTTAACATTTTTAAATTATTCTTAGTATGTGTGTGTTTGTTTTATGTACTCTACTGTCTTCCCACTTGTCTACCCAAAATTACTTCCTCTCACTTCTTCTGCTGATGATTTTCCCCTTTAGACTTCTCTTTCACACTTCCTAAGATGTAACAACTCTATATCCTCACCTCCTGCCTCCTCAGCATATCATCCTACTCCTCACCCCTAGTTCTTAGTCCACCATCAGAAACTGTAAACCCTTTTACAAACCTACTGAGTGTATTGTAGATAATAACTGTATTCATAATTTCTATACATTGTGACTAAACTGTAAACGTCTTTAAAGTAAACATTTGATTTTAGGGTGTATCCTGTTTATACTGGGGTCTGTTAACATTGTCTTTACCCTCAAAGGAGAGGTACTGGGTCCCTGCAGGGGCACTGTAAGCCTATAGTGTAAAAACAGTAACACCTCAGATCCACAGCGCTAGGGGGGAGACACACAAGCAACATGAGAAGACAAGGGGAGAAAGTGCCCCAGACAAATCAAGACACCACACTATTAGAATCCACGGCCAGCACAGGAGGAGAAATTACAGAGAAGGAGTTCAGGATGTACACAATTAAAATGTCCTGCGAATTAAAGGACGATATAAGAGAGCAGATACAGGCAGAAAAAGATCTTTTTGACGAAGAGCTACATAAACAAATACAGGAAGCAAAAGATTACTTCAGTAGGGAGCTAGAGGTTCTTAAAAAAAAAAAAAACCACAGAAATCCTTGAAAAGAAAGAAAGTAACTAAATTAAAAGTTTAATGAAAGCATCACCAACAGATAGACCTCTTGGAAGACAGGACTCAGACAATGACGACAAAATATGTGATCTTGAAAAGAACGTGGACCACACAGTGAAAATGGTTAGAAACCATGAGCAGAACATTCGAGAAATACGGGACAGCCTAAGAAGACCAGATTTAAGAGCCACTGGGCTAGAGGAAGGCACAGAGCTCCACACCAAAGGAATAAGCAACCTATTCAATGGAATAATGTCAGAAACTTTTCCAAACATGAAAAATGAATTGGAAAGCCAGATTCAAGAGGCTCACAGGACACCAAATGTACAGAATCACAACAGATCCACACCCAGGCACATAACAATAAAAATGCCTAAATAGGGGATAAGGAGAGAATATTAAAAGCCACAAGGAAAAGGAACCAGATTACATACAGGGGAAACCAGTTAGAACATGTGCAGATTATTAAACCCAGACCCTGTAACTAGAAGACCCTAGAAGACCTTAGACCATATATCACGCTCTAAAAGACAGTGGATGCCAACCAAGAATCTTATATCCAAGAAAATTAAGCTTTAGATTTGGTGATGAAATAAAAAGCTTCCATGATAAACAAAAGTTGAAAGAATTTACAACTCAAAAGCCTGTACTACAGAACATCCTCAGCTAAATACTGCACAACGAGGAATTAAAAACAATAATGAAAATCAGCAAAGGGCGGTATTACACTAAAGGAAAAACTAATCAAAGGAGAAACCAAGTCAAGTTAAATACCGAAAATAAGTAAAAATAGCTGGGAATACAAATCATGTCTCAATAATAACCTGAAGGCTTATGGCCTAAACTCACCAATCAAAATACAGAGGCTGGCAGATTGGATTAAAAAAAGACTCAACAATATTCTGCCTCCAAGAGACTCAAGGTGAAAGGTTGGGAAAAATCATACCACTCACATGGTCTGCAGAAGCCAACAGGGTTTCCATCCTCATATCAAATAAAGTAGACCTCAAGCCAAAGTTAATTAAAAGAGATAAAGAGGCTATTTCATACTGCTTAAGGGAATTATTCATCAACAAGACATAACAACAATAAATTTATATGTCCCAAACAATGGAGCATTTACATTCATCAAACAAACTCTTCTCAACTTCAAGAGTCAAATAGGCCACACACAGTAATTCTGGGTGACTTTAACACACCTCTTTTACCACTGCATAGACCATCCAAAAAAAAGCTGAACAAAGAAACTATAGGACTCAATAATACAATCAATAACTTAGACTTAACTGACATATAAAGAATATTTCATCCATCAATGAGCGAATACATGTTCTGAGCAGCACATGGATCCTTCTCTAAAATAGACTATACGTTATGCCACAAAGCAACTCTTAGCAAATACAAAAACTTAGAGTTACTACCCTGCATTCTATCAGATCATAATGGAATGAAATTAGAAATCAATGATAAAATAAAAAACAAAAGTTACTCCAACACCTGGAGAATAAATAATATGCTACTGAATAAAAAATGGGTTGCAAAAGACATCAAGGAGGAGATTAAAAATATCCTTAGAGGTGAATGAGAACACTGATACAACATATCAAAATCTCTGGAAACTAGGAAGGCAGTATTAAGAGGAGAAAGTTCATTGCATACAGTTTACTTCTTGAAAGAAGAAAAAGTCAACAAATAAATGACTTAATGTTACATCTCAAAGCCCTAGAAAAATAACAACAAATCAACACCAAAAGCAGTAGAAGACAGGAAATTAATAATTAAAAATCAGAGCTGAAGTCAATGAAATTGAAACAAAAGAAACAACTGAAAAAAATTGGCAAAACAAAAAGTTGGTTTTTTGAGAAAATAAATAAAATTGACAAACCCTTAGCCATGCTAATGAAGAGAAGGGGAGAGAAAACTTGAATCACTAACACATGATGAAAAAGGAAATATCACAACAGACACTACAGAAATACAGGAGATAATTAGAAATTATTTGAAGACTTGTAATACAATAGAAAATATCAAAGGCATTGACAAATTTCTAGAGTCATGTGATTTGCTCAAATTGAATCAGGATGATATAATTTAAATAGATCCATTTCAAGTGATTAAACAGAAGACACATCAGAAGCTTACCAACCAAGAAAAGCCCAGGACCGATGGATACACAGTAGAGTTCTACAGACCTTTAAAGAAGACCCAACACCAGTACTCTTCAAATTATCACATGAAACAGAAGGAGAGGAAGCACTTCCAAACTCACTCTATGAGGCCAGTATCACCCTGATTCCAAACCAGGCAAAGACACATCAAAGAAAGAAAACTCCAGACTAATATCTCTAATGACCATAGATGCAAATATTCCCAATAAAATTCTGGCAAATCAAATTAAAAACACATATCAAAAAGAGAGTGCACCACAATCAAGTGGGGTTCATCCCAGGGATACAAGTTTGATTCAACATACAGAAATCAATAAATGTGCTTCACCACATAAATAGACTTAAAGATAAGAACCATATGATCATCTCAATAGATGCAAAAAATCATGGGAATATTTGATGAACTCTAGATAGGGCAAAGGGGTGGGAGGGGAAGGAAGGGGTTATGGGGGTAGGAAAGATGGTGGAATGAGATGGACATCACTACCCTAAGTCCATGTATGAAGACACGAATGGTGTGAATATGCTTTGTATACAACCAGAGATATAAAAAATTGTGCTCTCTATGTGCAAGATGAATTGCAATGCATTCTGCTGTCATATAGAGTAAATTAGAATAAAAATTTTAAAAATAAATAGATAAAAAGAATTGGCTTATAGATAAATGAGTACTTATAAATTTAAGGGATATATCCAAATGCCTTTCAGTTCGTATAAATTAAATAAAAATTTTAACAAAAAGGGTCCATTTAAGTTGGTAAGAGAAAGGATGCCTTGGAAGTTACAAGCCCACACATATTTCTATGTGCCAGACCATCAGAGTATTGGTTTATAAAATGTTTAACGTGCAATGTCCATTGCTCTAAGTTGTCTCTGGCAGGAATAACTGACTTAAGTGTTAATTAGACTTTAATACCTTGGTTTCACAGGTAACCTAAGTATACATATATTTGGGTCTATTAAATGTTTTCATAAATTGGTAAAAGAAAAAAAAAGATTTCAATCCATTCGACCCAGTACTGGCAGTCCCAGCATTTCTCAGCCTGGTCCCAGGAAGTCACAGACTATCTCACTGTGGGTCAGGGACACCAGCCCCTGGCTGGAAAAATAATCCCAGAGAAATGGGCAAAGGGGACCTCGCCTCTTCCCACCTTCCAAGCCCTTTGCTCCTGGGAGGGTGGGAATGCAGCGCAGTGATTTCCTGTGCTGCGGTGGGGGGGGGGGGGTACACGTGGGCTTAGGCCTCACTGGCTCCTTTCTGGGTCCCTGTCTCACAAGTTCAAAGAATGAAACCCACGATGGTGGCAGAGGACGGAAAGAGAAAGGAGCGAGCTTTGTGGGGCTTGAGGCGATGGCGCTCCCATGAGGCCAGGGGAAACCCGCAGGAGGTTTTTTCCACTTGGGTGCGCTAGTCTGGGGACTATGGCTTCAGATAAAGGCACCCATCAGAGTCTATGCTACACAGATATTTTAAAAAGCGTTGGGGGCTGGGGCTATAGCTCAGTGGTGGAGACTTGACTCACGTGCGAGGCACTGGGTTCGATCCTCAGTACCACGTAAAAATAAAACATATCACGTCCATCTACAACGAAAAAATAAACTGAAAAAATTAAAACAAAAGTGTGGGGGCTAATGGCTGAAACTCATGTTGCACAGGCACTGGGGGGTACCTAGGCTGCGGGGTTGGCCCACGAGATTCTAACTGACCATGCCCTTTTAGTCCTTGAGTCTGAATTTTTCTACAACCTTCATTTGGTCTACCCCAAGTTCATTTTCCTGAAGTTCTGGGACAAGGAGTTGAATGAAATTTTAACCTCCTGAGGTGGCCTTTACATTTGGAAAAACCTTACTGGGGGCCCGTCCCTCTGTGCCTGACGATTACCCTATCTTTTTCAGGGGTGAAAGCCGCCAGTCACAAAGGACATACCAGTGGGTTCTAGTTATTAGACCATAACCTGGAGATGAAAATGGCTCCACTTTTGAGATCTGGCAGCATGTCACCTTTGGGAGACACTTCTGGGTGGAATCCTCCTTGTTTCCCACAGAGCTAAAATAGAAGGGCTTCCTGGATTCCCTGTCTTGGCCATTGTGACTTCTGTACAGAGAAGTCCCTGAAGTCTCTTCATGGTCAATGTGACCTTCACTGAAAAGAGTCCCCTGGACGTAAGGGATCGTCACAGATGCGGGTGGGGGCAGGGTGGGGAGACTGAAGTGAGCCCTCACAACTAGCTGACTAGTGGATAGAGCCTTTGGGTATTGATTCCTGGGAGGAATAGAAACAAGAGCCAACCCGTGTTTGTTGGCAGGAACCTGAAGGGAAGACGGAGAGGGCCTCCTCCATGGGTACCACTAGCCTGGTACAGTGAAAAGGCCCACAGGTCCTCTGGTGCAGCTGACGATAGGGAGCACCCTTAAGTGGATGGCACTATGACAGTGATAAGGAGACGGGTCCGGCTCCACAACAGCCTGGGTACAATGCAACCTGGGAAGAAGGACTAAGGGACAGTTTTTGTATATGGCAGATTGTCTGATCCCTTTCCCGGGATAAAATTTGTTGTATGAGTTAAACGTTCATGTAAGATGATCATCCAAAGAGGAACAACTTCATTTGCAAGTACCTTGCAGGGAAAAGAAACAAACCCTGCTCTACAACAAGTGAGCAAGGCCGTGGGCCAATGGGACCCTAGAGTGGTGATCATGGTGACTTTGCTTAAGGAGGAAATCCGTTCTCTTCTGGACAAAATTTTAGACCATGAATTGAGTCAGTGTTGTCAGACACCCTGAATATATGAATCTATCTGAAAACTTAGAACACTTTGCTAAGCTCGTATTCTCCAGATTAAAGCTGTCTGTGGTGGTGATCTTGTTTAGACTTACATAAAAATAACAAATTTAATTGGGGATTTATTTGTGTCATTGAATGTTTTATAATTGGATATAGGTAACGTTTTATCAATAAGATACATAGAGAATTTTATGTTGCTCTTTACACTGGGATGAAAATTTAAATGTATTTTTGGAGACTAATAAGGAAAGTTTAATTTAAGAGCTCTCTTTGACTTTCTGTTTGATTCATATTTTGGATGTAATATTGTTATTATCTTAACTGATATTCAGAGAGATTCAGGAAATAACATACCACAACTTCATAAAATAATATTTAAGAAAGAGGCTTCAGAAAGAAAGCACTTTACCTAACATTTGTCAAGACTCTGCCTCACCTGAGATAAGGCTCTGCCTCTCACCCTACTCCACATCAGGATGGTTCCAAAGTAGGCCAGAATTAATTAACCACATTTAAATTCACGTTCAAAAGGTAGATTTTGTTGTTGTTGTTGTTGTTGTTGTAAGGATTACTGTGATCTCAAAATAAACAGGGGACATAATACATACATAAATGTTTGGGATTAGAAAAATCATGTTTCTTGGTTTATAGCTATTATACAAACTGAATGCTTCTGCTCTTATTAATTTCATTTTATATCTTCCTTACAAAACCTTATAAGTGCTGCCTGTGAGTTTTGCAGAAGCACTGCTTCTAATAGAACAACCTGGGTTAATTTGAGATGATAAGCTATCATCTAAAGGACAGGTGGGATAGAATGCTGACTTCCAGTACTAATACCCCAATTAAATGGAAGCGGTAACTGTAAAATCATAAAACTTGAAGTTAAAATCTAGTACTTGTACTTCAACCCTGGGGCAACTGGCCTGCTGGGTGCTTAAAACCAACCTGGGACCAGATTTAAGGAAGTAAGAGGGCCAAGGGAAACTCAGCCAATATTCTGGGCCTTTCCCTCTGAGGTCGGCCAGGATCTAGGGAATGAGGGGACTCTGTAAGGTCCCTGCGACTCTGGCAAGTCCCCCGACCTCCTGATCAGGGGACCATGAGGACCCTAGGGACCATGAAGCCAATAGTGCACTTTCTGCAAAGAGGAGAGTCACTGGAAAGGTACTGACCCTGGTGGTTCCAAAGGAAGCAGCATCGAGTCAGCAAGACCCTTCCCACCTTGGCAGATGGCACAACTGGGCTAGGAAAAGCTCAAGGAGCCAAGAGGCTTCTCACAGGTTCCCAAGAGTGGTCCCTGACACATCTCAGGGGGTTCTCACAGTAGATAGAAAGAGGTCGATTTAGACCAACTTGGTCTTAAACACCTGGCAGAAGGGTACGGCCAGAACACAGCCATAAATGGACATTTAAAAGACAAGACATGGTTTTTTAAATTGTTACTTGGGATATACACTTGTGTCAGTCTTCCCAAAAGTAAAACTGGAGGTTACGAAGGAAGTGTCTTTATTCAAGAGCGCCTGATAAGTACACAGAGAGCTCTGTCAGAGTCACAGGTAGGTTTTGAGCCAGTTTAAGGCCTACCTACTTCTTTTTTGCTTTATTTTTAGTTTTCATTTTTTGTTGGAATGACATTATGAGCTGATGCTCAGATTCCTTCTGGAGTTCACTAGTCACTGCTCCAGCCTGGCGGTGGGGAGAAGGTGAGCTCCATCCAACCTGAGAAGGACCTTACCAGTGTTCCTGACCACCAGGTGCCCATGTGAGCCACCAAAAAGGGGAGAACTCACTACCATGGGTGGTATCAATCTCAAAATTCACCATGGCGCGGCGCGGTGGCACACACCTCTAATCCTGGTGGCTCAGGAGGCCGAGGCAGGAGGACTGCAAGTTCAAAGGCAGCTTTGGCAACTTAGTAAGGCCCTCAGCAACTCAGCAAGACCCTGTCGCTAAGTAAAATATAAAAAGGACTAGGGATGTGGCTCAGTAGTTATGCACCCCTGGGTTCAATCCTCAGTACCCCTCACCCATAAAACGAGGAGTTTCTATTCTTAAAAAAAAAAAAAAAAAAAAAAAAAGCTACCATGGTCAGGATGGATGGAATACCAATACCAAATGCACAAGAACAAAAATAAAAATGAGACCAAAATGTATACAGAGAAAAAGGGGGGGTCTTGTGAGAAATAAAAAGTTCAGTGGTCCATGCTCAGAATATAGTATTTAACCTTAATTGGGATGTAGCCATTTTAATTATGGTCCTTCCCTTTGCCCTCCCCAATTTTAAAATTAGCCACTTGCATAGATTATAATCCTCAAACTCCTCCTATCAGAGCAGGGGACAGAGCTGTATTAGGCATAAAAACAGGGGACTGCCACCCAAGCGTGCTTGCTTGCCAGATTTGTTCAGTAGTGCACCCTCTGCACCCCCTCTGCACCCCCTCTGCCTTGCCAAATTACTTTGGAGCATTATTTGATTCCTTGCAGTGTGCCAATATTTCTAAGAAAACATGTGAAAGAGATGGCACTGAAGAGACTATGAGAAGGAGCCTGTCCACAGCAAGAGCTGGAAAAGAAGAGTCTTCTTCATTCAGTCTCAGCGGAGAGTGTAGTGCCACCAACCCATGTTCTCCCTGCTCTGGTACCTCTGTCCGTGTATGTCCAGGGAGGGCTGTAGAAGTCCAGAGGAATTAACACAAACTGTGAATATAAGCCCACGAATGAGGATGTTACAGTGTGGATGTGAGCTGTTCCCCAAAAGCTCATGTCTGAAACAACGCAAGAAGATTTAGAGGATAAATCATTGGGCCGTGGTGATCTTGGGCCCTGAGGATCAGAGCCGCTGTCCATGGACTGAGACCTCTGAAACCGTGAGCCCCCAAATAGACTTTTCCTCCTCTACAAT
This sequence comes from Callospermophilus lateralis, assembly GCF_048772815.1. NCBI lineage: Eukaryota > Metazoa > Chordata > Mammalia > Rodentia > Sciuridae > Callospermophilus > Callospermophilus lateralis. The sequence goes on along the minus strand of NC_135305.1, from coordinate 1,209,568 downwards.
TGTTCTGTTTGGGTCTTTTAGTTACAGCAGCGAAAAAGCTGACCAAAACATAGAGAATGGACTATTTCCTATCATCTGTGTTCATGCATTTCCATACACATTACACACTTTATGATTTAACATTAGAACATGGGCATCGACATTTCACATGTGAAGCTGCTGCTTTTCTGCTGGGTGAGGCATGTCACGTTATCTCACCTGTGAAATAGGGATGATAAGGCATGCCTTGGGGGGTGTTGGGCTGGCTGAACAGGACGCCTGGTGCATGCAGGACTCCCTCTGATCTGCAGCTCTTGGCTGCGGCCCTGAGGGCCTAGGGCAGCCCACACCCTCTGAATTCTGCAGCCTCTGCTCTCAGGTGCAGGAGACCTTGTGCAGGTTCACCAACGCCTGCAGGCTGCACTGCTCTGTGCAGGAGACCAGCTCCTCTCCGCCTGGAATGGCTTGGCTGGTCCAAGCAGGTGGGCCATCTTCACCTTCCCTCACCCTGTGACTCTGGGATTTGGATTTCATGATGGATCTGTAGATAGCCAGGAGAGGTCACGCAGGAGGTAGTGATGAAGTCTGGCATGTCCCATGGTGGGTACCTTTGATGTGAGAGCATTTGTGTCACTGCCAAGTCATGGTCCCTGGAGCCATCAACTTGCTTCTGTGAGAAGTGACCACTCTTGACACAGAAAAAATATCAAAAGGAGGAACCCTCAAACCTAACCTCAGACACTCCCTACCCTAGTAAAAGAAGGGCCTCTCGGGATCCCTGTGGGTGTGCCACACTTGCAACACGCTTCCTGTGGGTTCTTACAGGGACGCTGGTGGGATAAACGGTGCACTGCCTGGGTGAGCTGAGTCCCATGCAGGACCAACAGGAAAAGCTGTGTCCCTGGGATTATGCACAATGCCCCAATTTAAAACGTACCTATTTAATCAACCATACAAGCTCAGACAGATAAAAAACAGTGCCACCACTGTAATTCCAGCTGTAGTTCCCTCTGTTTTAAATGTTAGTCCTGTTGCTCCAAGGCCTTTGCCGTTCAGTGGTCTGCCTGACCCTTCATTACATATAGATAGTTGCTCATTCTTTTTTTTTTTTTTTAATTTGTCAAGAAACATGCTAACAAGAAACAGAGGTAACTTCCAGGGTTTTAACATTAATATCTTGCATATTTTCCAGAATATCCTCACACCATCACTTGTGGCTTGTGAGACATACAAGCCAACCCTCAGCAGCAGTGTTGGCATAAGAGCCTGCTCAGCCAAGGACAATTTAGAAATCTATTTTCCTACACTTATCTTTAAATCAATCCAAACATACATCTCCATTCTGCCTTCATAGCATCAGCATTCTGCTGTGCGTCTTCTGCATGGTTGTGTCTCGAGGTTATCTTAGGGCCATCGCACAACACTCCAGTCTCAGCAGGAGGAGGCACTGGCTGGCCTCCAGATGCAGATCTGCAGCTCTGCTGGGAACGGGGCAGGCAAGCGAGCCCCGGGGGGCGGCTTCTGGTTCCTGCTCTTTAAAACCACTGCCCAAACCCAGAGCACTGCGAAGTCCTGTCCACAGAGGGTCTACTTGGTCCAGCTCATCTGGGAGTTGTCATTTCTACATATCAACAGGAGCACACACAGGATTGTTGGTATCAAGTCAACCTTGATGGTGTACAGTGAAGATCACCTATAATGCTAGTTTCTCTTGTAAACACTGCCAAGTAATCACTTGGAACACTTTGAACAAATACAGCCCAGGTATACATTTCCTTTGACTTTTTTTGCATTAAAAAAAAAAGGTAGCCTTGGGGCTGGGGTTGTGGCTCAGTGGTAGAGCACTCATCTCACACGTGCAAGGCCTTGGGTTCGATCCTCAGCACCACATAAAAACTAAATAAATAAAATAAAGGTATTGTACCCAACTACAACTAAAAAATAAACATTAAAAAGGCAGCCATGCCATATTTGGCAACAATGGATATTCCTAAGGTTAATCATTTAATGTTGAAACTTCACAATGAACATAAATGTAAATGCTGCTCTTTTCAGTTGATAAACTTTTCTGAAAGTTGTTTAGAAATAAGATCAACTTCTGATAAGACAATTGGATTAAATTTTTTTTGCTAGTATAATACCCCTAGGCCTGAGAGACCAACATGTACTTTGTCTGCTTGATATATTTTTGATGAAGCCCATAACATATGTGGATGGATGGATGGATGATAGATAGTTAGATAGATAGATTACAAATCGATAAAGCAGGTAGATAGATGGGCAGATAGGTGGATGAGTGGGTGGGTGGGTGGATAGATGGATGGATGGATGGATGGATGGATGGATGGACGGATGGATGGATGGACAGATGGATGGATGGATGATAGGTAGGTAAGGTAGGTGAGTAAGTAGGTAGACAGATGGATGAGTACGCAGATGGATTAATAGATGGATGATGTATGCATGGGTGGAAGAAATACATGGTGAGTGATGGATGAATGATGAATGGATACATGGGTGGGTAAAAAGATAAATGGATGATGGATACATAGGCAGGTGGATAGATGGGTGGGTAAGTGGATGAATGGATTATGTTTGCATGATGGATAACAGATGATGGATGGATAAGTAGATGGACAGATAGATAACAGAGCTATATATGTGCATATTGCCTATGTTAATGCAAACCCAGTAAGACGTTTTCTCAAAATATTATCTCTGTCATAAGAATCTCTGCATTGACTATTCTTATCTAGTTGGCTATACATTAATGACTTACTCATTATATGCCTTACTAAGTATTAATTTAAGAGTTATGAAGTGCTAATAGTGTAGTCTCAAGGTTATACAATGAAGTCAGAATGACTTAGACTTACTGCACCTGACTGAACACAGCTTTAGTAACAGAAAGATCTCTCTGTATAGTGTGTATGTTTCTGAGGAGCTACTTGAACAAGCCCCTCAACTCTGTCTCTGGGCTGAGAACCAGATGAGCAGGTTCTTCCTGAGACTGGCACAGGTCTGGCTTGTTCCTGAGGTCACTAGATCATTCCACCACTCCTCTTCAACCACCCCTCATTCTGGGGAAGCTGCGGCTTGGTGCTGGGATAGTCAAATGCCAAGAGAAAATCGAGTTCTTGTCTGGCTTTGGCAGAATCATTCTTGCACGCCTCTTTGAGAGGCCGGGCCAGAACATTCCAGAATTCTGTGCAGATGGCGAAGTAAAACAGACACACACTGCTAAGGCACACTCTGCATCACCGTCTTTCTGCAGTTGTGCATTCATGCTTCCAAATATTAGGCAGCAGCTTCCCAAAATATCCAGTTGAGGGCCTTCAAGGGAGGAGAGGCTGAGAGAATCCGTTCCTAATGGCATGTGTGAGGACACAAAGACCCGCTAAGATACTGCAAGGCAGTTTAATGTGACCCAAGCCTTTACCAGACACAGAGATGGACAATGTGTTGCCGTCCTCAGGGGCTGTGCAGGTGCCTCCTGCAGTCGCCGGCCGGCGAGTATGTGCAGTTCGGGAATTCCTGTCTGTGCTTAGGACTTGCACTCTTCTCATGCAGTGTTTGGGGGAAATAGATTGTTCATGGTTTATGCTTTTCCTTTAGCTTTGAAAGAACCTGTTGGTTTTGACCCTCACACAATCTGACGGGGGAGGCGATCCCCGGGAACCCTGTTCCATTAGCACAGCCATGGACTGTGGTCAGCTACATAGAGCAGAAGCCCTGTGCTCCCGAAGGACCGGGGGCCATTATGCTGCATTTTCTACTGCCCAGTTTGGGTGTCACAGTGCTTACATACTAATGAATTAAACAAATAAATAAATAACTGAATGGTTAATGACATTTAGAAATAGAAGTCTTTGCCTAAAAATCAGGACTGAAGCTTTTTCTTGAAACTTTGATATTTAGCCTGATGGCCTTTCAGCTCTGGGGCAATGAGCAGCAAACTCCTCACACTGGACATGGGGTGCCCAGCTGCGCAGACCATGGGGTCACCTGAATGCTGCACTCACTCTGGACCGTGGGCTGCTCTATTCCTGAAGACACTTGCCTGACCTCATCCCACTCCATTTGCTCCCCATATGTGCACAGCAACCTCTGGGAGCCAGCATCCAGCAGGGTGCAACTGTGCTGTGCCCTCCTGCCACCTGTCTGCATGCAGGACCAACTCCATTCCCTGGGGCCAATGCCAGGCCCCTGGGCCTTCCCACTGGAGCCAAGTCCTGGATCACAAGCTGGCCTCCTGCTCCGAAGCCTTGCTGGAGACAGCACTCCTGCAGTGTCTCTGCTCAACAGAGATGTCTGCAGAACAGAAGACTGATTTTCACTTTGTTTGGCTGAGAATAAATGAAAGCTGAACAGCAGCATGCACTTCTGATAGGGCAAGTCATGAAGACAAGCACACCTTGCCCAGGGTTCAGCTAAACTTCACACAACCTAACCTCCTCCTGGCCCTCCTGTCTCCCAGCCTAAGCGGCTGTATGCGACTGAGTGCTGAATGCCCACATGGTCCCTCCCCTTCAGGTGGGCAAGCTGAGGCTGCTGGAGCTTAAGCAATCTGCCCAAGGTCTTCTAGCAAGTCAAGAAAAGCAGACTCGAACCCAGGTGCCTCTGAGCCAGATTCCATCCATCCGGTAACATTCGCTCACTCCTCCTCAGCAAACTGAGACACTAGGAGACACCTTGCTCTTGGCACCAGGTTGCTGAACTGACTAGTTCCTGCCCCCAAGGAGCCTGCTGCTGCCTGGGAAGGATGGAGATCCAAATCTTGTCAGTAAAGCATCATTACCAGGAACCACAGTCTCACAGGAACGTGATTCCTGAACTCTGCATTTGTGCACCGTTCCCCCATCACCCGCAGGATCCCACCAGAGCTGCTCCTGGAAAGAAGAGCCGACTGGGCTGCTTTTACCAGTGCACACCCACCCACAGTGGAAGGAAGAGTGCTTCCTCCTCAGCAGCGAGACACCAGTGAAAGGCACAAGTTGCCATGCACTGCCCACCTCCACATGCTCCGTCCTCAGCTCGGCAGTCCTGCCATAGGCCTCACTGGGGAGGAAGAATTAAAAGGCTCAGAGATAGCAATCATGGGGCCTGGCCCCACAGAGGGCTCCTGAGAGCAGACTCCAGGCTGGCTGTACACAGGGCTATGCCTGGGCTCCTTGGTGTGCAGCAGGGAAACCAAGGATTCTTAGGAAGGTGAGCTACCCTCTGCTCCCCAGGTGCAGTTTCCTTTCACACTAGGAGTGGGAGTGCCCAGCCTGAGCCACCAAGCAGAGCATGGGCTTCGCTCAGTGAAAGGTGCCGCCTCTTCCTCCAGAAGAATCACCTGCATATCATAATGACACCTCTTCCCGCTACCTCATCTTCAGTCTAAAGACAGGACTGGGCGGTTCCAACATCCTGCCACAGTGCCTTGACACTCCTGGTTTCCTGTCTCTGGCCCCCAGGCCACCCCTTTGCAGCTTCAGCCGGATCCAGAGGGGGGCTGTGGAGAGACCTACATTTGCTCTGGGAAGCTTTCCACACCAGGTACCCTTCTCCACCTTGCTCCACGGCCCTCCAGTGGTGTCACCAGAAGCATGGGTGTACAATAGCAGTGCACCACGTTGCAAACGCAACCTCACTTACCCAGACCCTCCTGCAGGTGCCCCACTCACTGCTGGAGGGACTGGACTTGGAGCACTATGCATCTGCCCCAAGCACAGGCCCTGCCATTGTTGATCCACACTGCCCAGGCACACAGATCAGGTGATGCGGGGCTCTGCAATCAATGTTGTCCACAGAGACAGCAGGAAGCATCGACCCAGGGGGTGAGGCCATTTTTCACCCCTCCCCTACTCCTGCTTCCTATGTAACATCTCCCCAGATCTGCCGATGCACAGAGACCAGGCTAGGGGCAAATAACACTGCTCTTCTCTGGGAAGCCAAGGGGTACTTTCTGAAGCCTGTAACCCCCAGGGATCATCTCCCACATGGAGGGTGGTCTGAGGAGAGGAAATGTGCTAGGTGCAGGCATGTCCCCAGCCTGCGCAGTAGGAGACCCTGGTGAAGCGTCTGGGTGGAGAATTTCTGCAGCTGTGTCCCCAGTGACCATTGTGAAGAATGAGAGCACTGCACTTATCAAGCTAGTGAATCCCACAGACGAGAAACAAGACTGCCGTGTGCACGCCAAGAGCTGTGAGGGTGATCACAGAATAAGCCTGTCCTCTGGGGATGCCCTAGCTGACCCCACGCCTCATGCACTGCAGGGCTCATCCAGAGAACTGACCCCAGGACCTCTCGCAACTCCAGGGCTCTCAGCATGTTCTCCTTCTGTGTTGCCCACCCCAGTACTGCCCACCCGGCTGGGATCCTGCAGGAAGCAGCCCCCGCATCTGTCAGCCCTGCCTGGGACACCCAAGATCAGATTATAAGATCACAACTGTGGCTGTTGTGTTTGCTAGCATAACTACAGCAGCAAGCTAATGCCGTTTTAATGGTCTCTAATGATGTAATAAGAAATAACGGGATTTATTTGACAGCTACATAACCATTCACAAAACATATTAAGCACAACTACTACTTCCATAAAAATGCAGACAATGCCTGCGAGTGCCAGCTCACGTGCCCCTTTCCTGTGCCTGAAACCATGAACAGTTCTGGGGCTGTGCTCTTACAGGCAGCACCAGGCACCCAGGGTGCTGCTGGCTCTTCCTCCCGAGATGCCCTTGAGGCACAGCCCGTGCCTGAACCCCTCCTCAGAGCATCCATCACTACTGGGCCCAGGGGATTCTCAGGACATTCAGGTAAGGCTCGTATGTTCCAAAGGGCAAAGCTACCTATATACCCAAGACCCACAAGACCCAGGGAGGCATGGCTCCACCAAGCCAGAACTGGGGACTGGGGAGGAGGCTTTGGACCAGCAAGGATCAGGATGAGGACTGTCAGGAGCTGGGGAAGCGAGCAAAGGCTGCAGGGAGGATGCTGGCCAGGAGCTGCAGACCAGTGCCCCAAGGTCCTGGGCGGGTGGTGCCCAGGCTCACTTCTGGGGAAGAGGGGCCCCTGCGCTGAGCAGGGAGGAGGCCTGGAAGTGGAAGCAGCAGGGGCTCAGCAGGGGCTCAGCCACTCCTGGCTCCCCAGAGAGGCAGGTAGCTATACCCAGAACCCGAGCTGATGCAAGGGCTGTCCGTGGGAGGGCCCAGAGGAGCAGTGTGCTGACACTCGGACCACGAGCAGCGGCAGAAGCACGGCAGCTCTGCAGCCCAACTCACCTCCTTCCCTGAGCATGGCCTCCCCACCTAGCACTTCTGACTTCGAAGGTTAGTGGGACCATGCGGGCTGCACGGAGAATCTCCTACAAGCTGCTCATGCGGTGGCCAGCCACACTACCTCCCACTGAACCCTGAGAATGCAGTGGTTCAGCTCCCAGGGTCCACCTGACAAACCAGCACTGTTTCAGTCGCAGTGTCCAACCGGCAAGGTGGCCTCCACCCAGCCTCCTTCCATTATGAGGCAAGTTATTGACTGACCACAGAGAGCAACAAACTCTTGCAGACCACAGAAGCCCCTGGGCACATGGCCGCCACTCCCTGTGGCTGCACAGCTGCCCCAGAAGGGCCTCACGGAAGACAAATGAGGAGCACACAGTGAACAGGCCTCTGTGGGCCTGGGTGAGCTCTGTTCTAGAGTCCCAGGAGCCATTTCTTCCCCCTGAGCTTAGGAAGCATCAGCCACATCACCTCCACCAGGAGTGCTGTCCACCAGAGGCCCCTGTAGACGGCCTTTCCTCCTGCCCATGCTCACCTTCAGCAACAAGGCCACTGAGCAACAGGCACTCACCCACCCAGGCTCCTGCTCGTCCACCAGCCTCTGGACCTGGACAGCAACAGATGGCCTCTGAGGACTGGAGCCCAGGCCCACCCAGGGCATCTGGGTAAGGAGGGAAGGCTGAGGGCAATCAGGGGCAGTAAGCCCTCAGGGTTTAACAGGTCATTTTAGCACACTGTGTCCACTCTGTGGTCACCAGGGAACTATCACCTGCAGGGGATAAGGAGACAACCAGTGGGAGCAGATGCACCTCAGAGAGCCTGACAGCCAGGAACCGGGCACCCACATGTCTGGGACCAGGGATCGCTGGCCGATCACCTGGTCCTCACCCAGGTGAATCCTGCGTTCTCCACTCCATCTCCTGCCTGGCCTGTATGTCCATGGCCCTCTGCAGGCTCCTGAAGTCTTCAGACCACACAGGGGGACACGTCTGCACACGCGCGCACACACACACACACACACACACACACACACGAGTACAGGCAAGCCTTCATTTCAGTTCTTACCTCCACTCGATGGCCCTGACCTCTCTTTGCAGGCCCCCTCCCATCTTCCTCCAGTCATGGGGTGGACTCTACACGAGCACCCAGCTTACACGGTGCCAGCTGTGTCCAGGTTTCTCTCATGCATACCCTCTCTCCAGCACCTACATGCTACAAGCCCAGGACAGGAACAGCCACTCTCCTACTTCCTGGGCACCTGCTCTTTCCCCCAGGAGAAGGGTGCTGGCCCAGCGCCGATCACCTCACTGCCTAAGTCCAAGGCCACCCCTAGGGAAGCTTCCAGAGGTTGACAGGGCCCTGCCAGTGGCTCAGTGCATGTAGGCAAAGGGTCCATGGGTGTAGGCCTCCCCAGGGCCTTGTGTGCAGTGGAGCAGGCAGGATGCTTCGGACCCAGGCATGACAGGTGCACGAAGCAGGCACTGGCCTTGGCTACGCTGCTCTCAGGATTAGGATTCTCATCATTCAGCACAGGTTTCAGCGTTAGTTGGAAAACTAACCAAAGCCTGATAGAACTTTTGTCTTCTACAGAATTTCTGACATAATAAACAAGAACCCCAGACACACAGCTCTTTCCCCCATAAACCCATTTCTGAGGCTGAACGAAGGTGAGCTCAGGCTAAGCCAACAGGTCCAGCCTCACATACTTACTCGATATCTTCAAAGATGCTGGGCGGCACCTTCAGGAGGTGGGCGACATCCCCCATCAGCTGCTTCCCCTTCTCCAGGTTCAGGGGGCTGTGGGGGGAGAGGGGGCATCGTTAGCAAGGGTGATGGGAAGCCAGGGTCCCCAGGGAGCTGCCTCGGCTGGCTATTCCCGGATGTGCCAATCAGGGGAGCCACCTGAATTTTCCAGCCCTGAGACAGACAATGAGGTGCAGATGGAATTGCCAGAAAGCGTAACGGGTCCATGAGGCCACCCCTGGCTCATGTCAGTAAAAACGTGATAGAGAGGGCAGGCACGGGAGGCAGAGGAGTGAGGAGGAGATGCGAAAACCAGTCGGCCTGATGGGCGTGAAGTGCTCAAAGCAAGCAGCTATTTACGTTGATTCCCTGCCGAGGTGAGTGACAGTCCCAGTGAAGGGGATTCAAACACCACCCGTGTAGACACAAATGGGGGGCAAGAGGGCCGTGCCACAAGCTGCACCCCATCACAGGGCCGGACGACCCAGGATGCTGCGGCTGCACACGGCCAGCAAGGCCATGAAGAGGGAGAGCTGCCTGATGAAACGGTGGCAGGTAACAGGCACCTCAACTCTCTGCCCCCTTACGAATGCTGACGCCGGGACTCGGGGTCCCCGTCCCCAGTGCCTGGGCCCTGTGAGCGCTGCTGTGAGGGAGTATCAATGCACACTGCCACAGCAGCGAGGTTTCTGCTCGCTCACTCCCCCCACTCAGTGTCGGGAGGAACACAGCTCTCAACTTGAAGGCCAGGCCCTGCCTTAGGGCTCCCTGTGGGGGACACAGGAGACAAAGGCATTAACAAAGGAGGAAGCCCTTGTGGTTGTGGGCTGCACCACCGGAGTCATCCTTCTGTGAAATCCTAGGCCAGACACTGGGCCTCATCAGGAAACAGGTGGCCACAGATTTAGTTAGTGAAGAGGACGCTGAGCACGGGCCCTAGTCCAACACTGGTGCCTTGTAGAAAGTGGGAAATGGACACAGGGCAGTGCAGCAGCAAAGCCCACGTGAGGACACACGGGTAAAACCATGCAAGAGCCACCACCAGGGCCAGCCACAGGGCCAGAGCACAGCCTGGGACATAGTGTCCCTGCACCACGGGTACCCAGATCTGGGCTTCCAGGTTCAGAACTGTGCGGTTGCTGTGGCACTCCGTGTCTCAAGCAAACCAACACGCGTGTCAACGGGCAACAGGTCCTGTGGGCGGAGCATGGAGGGGTGGGCAGAGAGCCACTTAGAAGGGCTCAGAGAAGGACCCTTCACGGAGGCCAGGTCTGCCAGCCATCAGGCAGCTGGAACAGCAGGTACAGAGCTGGATGTGACTGGGACTTCTCCAAAACTAGGGAGGGTCCCAGGTGCAGGGGCCATACAGGAATCACAGCCACCCGGGGGGTGACCGCTGGTGAACACTGGGTGTATGGGGAGATGCTGAGGCCTCCTGGCAAGACTGGCTGGCCAGAGAAGGACATGGGAGACAGAGAAGAGTGGAAGTCCACCCAGTGGACCCACGAGCAGAGTCCAGGTAGCACAGCCCAGATGCACATCAGGAGTTGGTCAGGACAGAGTGTGGAAGCCGCAGGCGACAGAGTCAGGGTCCTTCCAGGGCCAGAGGGTGAGAGGTGACCCCTAACAGAGAGAGCAAAGAGCAGCCAGCAAGGCAGGAAGTGAGCCCCGCCTGGACCCAAGGGCGTGAAGTCCGCTTTTCATCACTGGCAAAAAGCCCTGACAAGAGCAATTTTAGAAGAGGAGACATTTGTTTTGGCTCACAGTTTCAGAAGTCTCCGTTCACAGATGGCCACCCCATGCTGGGGGACAGAGAGGTGAGGCAGCACATCATGGCAGGGGAGGACAGCGGCTCAGAACAGGAGAGCCAGGAAGCAGAGAGACAGCTCTGCTCACAAGGTGGAGACCCGCCTCCTCCACTCACACCCTACCTGCCTACAGTCCCGCCTAGTGAATCCACTGATTCAGTCATTTCTGCTCGGAACGTTCTTGCACTGTCTCACACCTGAGTTTTGGGGGCACACCTCATATCTAAACCATAACATCTTGCCCCTGACTCCCAAAAGCTCAAGCCCATCTCACATGCAAACACATTTGGTCCATTTCTAAGAGTCCCCACAGTCTTAACAGTCCCAGCATGGCCCAAAGGTCCACGTCCAAAGTCTCCTGAGACTCTAGGCAAACTCCTATCTGAGAGGCAAGATCAAAAGCAGGTTACATAGATCCAACACCTAAAGGCACAGAGTCAACTTGCCATTCCACAAGGGAGAAATCCCGTCACAGAAAGAAGGGGTGGGACCAAGCCAGACCGAAATCCCGCTGGGCAGACGAGTCCTGCGACTCCAGGTCCAGCATACGGACCACGAGGACCTGCTGTTCTCTCCACCCTGCGCCCCTGCGGTCGCGGCCACGTGCTTCCCGTAGTTTGTGCTCACTCAATGCCTGCAGCTCTGCTCAGCAGACATCCCACAGCATGGCATCTCTTCATCTTGGGCGTCTCCCTGCAACTTCAGCTCCTTCTCACATCTGCACCCATCACCCTTGGGGCGGGGGTGGGGGTGCCTTGGGGACTCAAACCCCGAGGCACTGGCCTGTCCTTCCAGGCCATCCTTTGAGATACTGGTAAAGCCACCACAGTCCCCTACCTCCAGCGTCCTGCATTCCTGCTGACCCATCACCACGTGGAGGAGCCAAACTCCGCCACACCAGCTCAACAGTGGCCAGACCTTCAAGGACCCAGCTGCAGCAGCTTCCGGGGGTCTAGGTGGCTGAGCACCACAAAACGACTTCCTAGACCCCCACTGGCCAAGCAAGGATCACTCATTGTCTCTTCCCAAAGGAATTTTAATTTCACACCCTGGACCTGAAGTGGGTGAGTCTTGCCAACTCCTGACCTGCGCTCCACCGTCTTCCCTGTGGTTTCTGGGTGGAGTGCTCAGCATTCCCACGGTGGATACGGTATGTTTAGTAGCCACAGTGTCCTAAACTGGAGCTTTATTCTCATATGGCCAAACTACAAGTTTTTCAAATCTTTCTACTTACCACTCTTTTTTAAAAACATATTATATTTTTTAATTCTAATTTGTTATATATGACAGCAGAATGCATGACAATTCATATTACACATACGGAGCACAATTGTTCATGTTTCAGTGTACACAAAGTAAAGTCACACCTTTCGGGTCTTCGTACATGTGATCAGAGCCATGATGTCCATCGCATTCCACCATCTTTCCTACCCCCATCCCCCTCCCTTCCCCTCCATGGCCTTTACCTAAAGTTCCTCCATTCCTCCCATGCTCCTCCCTCCATCCTCATTACATATTAGCATCCTCATATCAGAGAAAACAGTCAGCATTTGGTTTTGGGGATTACTTTATTTCATTTACCATAATATTCTCCAACTCCATCAATTTACCTGAAAATGCCATGATTTTATTCTCTTTTAATGCTGAGTAAGTAATATTCCATTATGTATATATACCACAATTTCTTTATCCACTCATCTACTGAAGGGCATCTAGGTTGATTCCACAATTTTGCTATTGTGAATTGTGCTGCTATTAACATTGATGTGGCTGTGTTAACCATAGTATGCTGTTTTTAAGTACCTTGAGTATAAACTGATGGCTGGGTCAAATCTTGGTTCCATTCCAAGTTTTCCAAGGAATCTCCAAGGAATCAATTGTTTTGCATATTGGCTGCACCAATTTACAGTCCCACCAGCAGTGTATGAGTGTACCTTTTTCACCGCATCCTCGTCAACACTTATTGTTATTTGTATTCATAATAGCTGCCATTCTGACTGGAGTGAGATGAAATCTTAGAGTATCTGTTTTGATTTGCATTTCTCCAATTGCTAGAGATGCTGAACATTTTTTCATATATTTGTTGATTGATTGTATATCCTCTTCTGAGAAGTGTCTGTTCAGTTCCTTGATTGGGTTATTTATTTATTGATTTATTTATTGGGTTATTTATTGATTGGGTTATTTGTTTTTGTGTTTGCTGTTAAGATTTTTGAGTTCTCTATAGATCCTGAATATTAGTGCTCTATCTGATGTGCATGTGGTAAAAATTTGCTCCCATTCTGTAGGCTCTCTTTTCACCTAAGTGATTGTTTAATTTTCTTTTTAATTTAAATCCATGCCATTTACTGATTCTTGATTTTATTTTTTGTGCTATAGGAGCCTTCTTAAGGAAGTCGGGGCCTAATCTAACATGATAGAGATTTGGGGCTACTTTTTCTTCTATTAGGCACAGGGTTTCTGGTTTAATTCCTAGGTCCTTAATCCACTTTGAATTGAGTTTTGTGTATGGTGAGAGATGGGGGCTTAACTTCATTTTGTTGCCTATGTATTTCCAATTTTCCCAGCACCATTTGTTAAAGAGGCTATCTATTCTCCAATATATGTTTTTGGTGCCTTTGTCTAATGAGATGACTATAATTATGTGGGTTTGTCTCTATGTCCTCTATTCTGTACCATTGGTCTATTTTGGTGCCAATACCATGCTATTTTTGTTATTAGTGCTCTATAGTACACTTTAAGGTCTGGTATACTGATGCTACCTGTTTTACTCTTCTTACTAAGGATGACTTTGGCTATTTCTGGGTCTCTTATTTTTTCCAGATGAATTTTGCTTTTTCTATTTCTATGAGGAATGTCTTTGGGATTTTGATTGGGATTGTATTAAATCTGCATAGTGTCTTTGGTAGTATGGTCATTCTGACAATATTAATTCTGCCTATCCAAGAACTCAGGAGATCTTTCTATCTTCTAAGGTCTTCTTTCTTTCCTTAGTGTTCTGCAGTTTTCATTGTAGAGGTATTTAACATCTTCTGTTAAGTTTATTTCCAAATATTTTATTTTTATTTTTTTGAGGCTATTGTAAATGAGAGAGTTTTCCTAGTTTCTCTTTCAGAGGATTTGTTACTGATGTACAGAAATGCCTTAGATTTATGTGTGCTTATTTCATATCCTGTTACTTTGCTGAATTCATTTATTAGTTCTAGAAGTTTTCTGGTGGAGTTTTTTGGAACTTCTAGGTACAGCAAACAGTAATAGTTGAGTTCTTCTTTTCCTATCCATATCCATTTAATTTCTTTTATCTGTCTAATTGCTCTGGCCAGGATTTCAAAAACTATGTTAACTAGAAGTGGCGAAAGAAGGCATCCCGGCCTTATTCCAGTTTTTAGAGGGAATGTCTTCATATTCGCCCAACACACTTAGAATCATGTTGGCTTGGAGATTAGCATAGATAGCTTTCACAATGTTGAGGTATGTTCCTGAAATCCCTAGTTTTTCTAGTGTTTTGAACATGAAGGGGTGCTGTATTTTGTCAAATGCTTTTTCTGCATCTATTTAGATACTCACATAATTCTTATCTTTAAGTCTACTGATGTGATGAATTACATCTATTGACTTCCGTAGGTTGCATCCCTGGGATGAACCCCACTGGATCGTGGTGCACTATCTTTTTGATGTATTTTTGTATTTGATTTGCCACAATATTTTTTTTAATATTTTATTTTTTAGTTGTAGTTGGACACAATATCTTTATTTTATTTATTTATTTTTATGTGGTGCTGAGGATCAAACCCAGGGCCTCACACGTGCTAGGCAAGCGCTCTACTGCTGAGCCACAACCCCAGCCCCGATTGGCCAGAATTTTATTGGGAATATTTGCATCTATGGTCATTAGAGAGATTGGTCTGGAGTTTTCTTTCTTTGATGTGTCTTTGCCTGGTTTTGGAATCAGGGTGAAGTCGGCCTCACAGAGTGAGTTTAGAAGCGCTCCCTCTCCTTCTGTTTCATGTGATAATTTGAGGAGTTATAAGTGTTAGTTCTTCTTTAAAGGTCTGTAGAACTCGGCTGTGCGTCCATCTGGTCCTGGGCTTTTCTTGGTTGGTAGGCTTCTGATGGTGTCTTCTGTTTTATTGCTTGAGATTGACCTGTTTAAATTGTGTATGTTATCCTGATTCAGTTTGGCAACTCATATGATTCTAGATATTTGTTGATGCCTTCGATATTTTCTATTTTATTGGAGTAGAAGTTTTCATAATATTTCCTAATTATCTTCTGTATTTCTGTAGTATCCATCATATTTCCTTTTTCATCATGGATGTGAGTGATTTGAGTTTTCGCTCTCCTTCTCTTCATTAGCATGGCTGAGGGTTTGTCAATTTTATTTATTTTTTCAAAGAACCAACTTTTGGTTCTGTCAATTTTTTCAATTGTTTCTTTCATTTCAATTTCATTTATTTCAGTTCTGATTTTAATTATTTCCTGTCTTCTGCTTTTGGTGTTGATTTGTTCTTTTTTCTAGGGCTTTGAGATGTAATTTAGGTCATTTATTAACTTTTTCTTCTTTTAAGGAATGAACTCCATGCAATGAACTTTCCTCTTAGTACTGCCTTCTTTTCCTATCCATATCCCTTTATTTTCTTAGTTTCCAGAGATTTCGATATGTTGTATCAGTGTTCTCATTTACTTCTAAGGATATTTTTAATCTCCTCCTTGATGTCTTTTGCAACCCATTGTTCATTCAGGAGCATATTATTTAGTCTCCAGGTGTTGGAGTAGCTTTTGTTTTTTATTTTATCCTTGATATCTAATATCATTCTGTATGATCTGATAGAATGCAGGGTAGTGCTGAGAGCCATAGCCAAGTAGGAATGACATGACGCATGGCATTTGGGGTTGAAAGGTGACCCTGCTCGGGGATTAGGGTGGCTCGGGGTTTAGGTGGATCCTGCTGAGAATAGGGCAGCTCCAGGTTTAGGGTGGATCCTGCTGGGATTAGGGCATATCCTGCTGCCTCAGGCGCCCTTTGGAGTTGTTGAATTCTCGCGGGGTTCTGAGAGAATTGGTACGCAGAGCCTGGTGGAGGGAGTGGATTCCCAGGTAGTGTGTGTAGAGTGCCGGTGAGAGTTCAGGAATAAAGAGTTGCTGTTTGAATCTACAAGGCTTTTGTGGTGGTTCGGTGATTTTGTGCCCAGCCAGACTGCGGCAGGGTAGTATCTCTAGTTTTTTGTATTTGCTAAGAGTTGCTTCGTGGAATTACATATGGTCTATTTTAGAGAAGGATCCATGTGCTGCTAAGAAGAACATGTATTCACTCATTGATGGATGAAATATCCTTTATATGTCAGTCAAGTCTAAGTTATTGATTGTATTTTTGAGTCCTATAGTTTCTTTGTTTAGCTTTTGTTTGGAAGATCTATCCAAACAAAACCTCTATTTAAAGAGGTGTGTTAAAGTCACTCAGAATTATTGTGCTGTGGTCTATTTGACTCTTGAACTTGAGAAGAGTTTGATGAATACAGATGTTCCATTGTTTGGGGAAAATATATTTATAATTTTATGTCTGGTTGATGTATGCTCCCTTAAGCAGTACGAAATGACCTTCTTTATCCCTTCTGACTATATTTGGTTTGACGTCCACTTTATCTGATCTGAGGATGGAGACCCCTGTTGGCTTCTGCAGTGCATGGAGTGGTATGATTTTTCCCAACCTTTCACCTTCCGTCTGTGGATGTCTTTTCCTATGAGATGAGTCTCTTGAAGGCAGCATACTGTTGGGTCTTTTTTTAAAATCTAATCTACCAGTCTATGTCTTTTGATTGGTAAGTTTAGTCCATTAACATTCAGGATTATTATTATTGAGACATGGTTTGTATTCTAGATATTTTTGTTTATTTTTGGTGTTTAACTGGACTTGATTTCTCCTTTGATTGGCCTCTCCTCTAATCTAGTTCCTCCCTTTGCAGATTTTCATTGTTGTTTTCATTCCCTCCTTGTGTAATATTCTGTAAGTGTAGACTTTTTTGCTATAGATTCATTCAACTTTTGTTTATCATGGAAGGTTTTTATTTCATCATCAAATCTGAAGGTGCTGACCTCTCAGATGACAGGCACACAGATGAGACAACATGAGGAAGAGTGTCCCTCCAATGGACCATGGGCTAAGGGGACACAGGAGGCTGAACCTGCCCCAGAGTCCAGAACTTCCATGTAGGGCAGCAGGTCCACATCTGCCACCTGGGCAGTCAATCGGGTAGGGTCTAGAGCCCACCCTGTCCTGTCAAACCAGCACTTTGGGGATCATAGCCATATCCTGCATCTAACATCAACATGCATCTAACATCCAACAAAAACCACAAAACTCACCAGCTAAATCTCACGACCAACTTGGTGGAAAGCCCTTGTTTAGGGAGATACACACATGAGAGTAGACTTCACCTACTAAGACACGGCCCTCCTACCCATGTTTCTGGGGCCTGTGTAGTACCCCCATGTGCAGCAAGGCACATGCCCAGGACACTCCCTCCACAGTCATCCCCTGAGTGTGCATGCACTCTTCCACATGCACATGGACACATAAGAAGGACATGCCATGGGCATCCCCACTAGATGCAGCGGACCCTACACAGGTCTCACTTGCCGCCGTGCACGCTGTTTGCATATCAGCAGGAGCAGGGCGGTCAGACCAGTGGGAGCCATGGCCATAATGGACATTCTGGATTTGCAGTCTGGGCCATCTGGCTGACCAGATTCCCTCTCAGTGAGGCCTTAGGCCTTGCAGCCCGGCCTCCTCACTCTGCCCACACAGGCCCACTCCCTCTCCGTGCCTGCTCCTACCTTCTCAGGTCCCCTCTGTCTGTACTCCACTGATCTTCCTCCCTCAATCCTGGCCACCATCAGCTGCCTGATGGCCTTGCTATCAGACCCTGCTCTCCTCAAACTCCCTCTGCACCTTGATGGAACCTCTAGGCACCTCACTTATATTAAAAGGCCTCCAGTTATCTCACACATTTTACTGGTCTCTCTCTCCAAGAACTGCAAAGCTCACTAAGGTAGGAACCATGTCTTATTGCTCATTTCTCCAAATCCCCAAGCCTGGCACACGAAGCAACTTCCCAATCAATAATTGTTCTCAAATCCCATGAGTTTCTAACCTCTTTTCCTCTAAGGGTGATGAATGAAGTACACAGTGGCTTTGTCCAGGCTCCACAGAACTGATCATTATCATCCACAACAAGCTGGGTAACGGTCTGGAAGCTGAGGAAGTCAGCAGCCGGCAGGTTTCCACGTGGCCCTGGCCTCCTCAGCCCGAATTCCCAGTGAACCTACTGAACGACAGCACAGTGGAACCCCTGCAGACCCCGGCCAGTGCCATGGCTCAGCACAGGGCAGCACTCAAGATGACCCTGTGCCACTCAGCGGGACGTGCCAAGCGCTCGGGGGTTGCAGCTCTTGCTCTCACTGTGCAATCTGCAGGCTCGCCGTCAGACTTCTTAGGCAGCAGCTGCGGATAATCTCAAAAATCAGCGGGAGGACTCCACATGTGCAGGTCTGTCGCCTGATGCTGCAACGTGCTCTTGGTCAGAGTCAGAGCCAGGAGGGCTGCACGACCCTGCCCTGCACCCTGACCTGTGGCAGCAGGCCAGGTTCTCAGCTTGCGGATGCGTTCTCCTCTCCACGCAGTTCCTGAGGAGAGCAGCTGTCTGGAAACTCCCAGAGCTGCAGCCCGGTCACTCTGAAGCACATGGACAGGTCTGCTCTAGAAGCCAAGCGGGGACTCCAGTATCCTGACTGCCCACTGGCTGTGAAGCCCAAGCTCCAGGTGGGAGGAAACACTCTTTCCTGTGACACCCTCACAGAGCTGAGGTCTCACTTTTTTTTTATGAGAGGGATCTCACTGTGGCACCCAGGTTGGCCCTGATCCCTGGGCCCAAGCAAGCCTCCTGCCCCTGTCTACCACAGGTGGAGGGAAGCAAAGCTCGGAATGACTGTGAACTCTGACTCCCAGCTAGGCGGTACACACACACACACGCACACACACACACTTATGGTGATTCCCTGCTACCGTAATGTGCCAGCACATTAGCACCTCCTGAGGCCCCCAAATCGCATGCCCATGTGAGCTGCCAGCCTCCCAGGACCTTCCAGAGCAGAGTGGGGAGAGACTCAGCTCCTGGCCCAGTTGGAGGGCCATGGCAATACTCTCCTCCCTCCTGGCTGGCCCTTGCCATCCAGAGCCATCTGGCTGCTTCCAGGGCCAGACCGGCCAAGCCACCTCAGGGTCAGACAACCACCTTTCGCAGCAGCCAGGTGCAGCACCTGGGCCTAGGGGCTGCCCGCGACACCCACCACCCTGTGTTTTCACCGTCTTGACTCACTCCACCCACTGCCACAGCGAGACTTGAGCTGAGGTGTCCCCCTCTCCTGTGCCCTGAGCAGAGACAAGGACGAGACACAACTGCTACCACTGGCGGGACGCCGGCCAACACAACCTGATGGCTCCGGGTACAGTGACTCACTAGGTGTGCGGTGGCATTGCGGTGCCAAGAAGAAATAAGCTTGCGCTTCAGAGGGATCGCGGGAAGCTGGGCTCGCGTCACAGCAGGGGCCGGGTGCAGCGGGAGTGGCCCTGCTGGTGACCGGAGACCCTGCTGGCCTGGTGGAGCCCTGAAGGGACACTCCCACCTGCAGCTGTCTCCTTGGAGATGCCTGGCCACAGGCTCCTGGTGGGCAGAGGTGGGTCACAGGAAGAGGGCGGGACTCCAGACCCCTGCTGCCCTGGCTGTGCTCCTGGGGCTCCTGGTGGGAGCCCTGCTCAGGGGCAGGAAGGGGCCCCTGGACTCTCGCTCCTACAGGGCCTGTCCACCTGAGAGGACGGGGGCCTAGAGCGGGCACAAGGCAGTAAGGCCATGGGTGAACTCTGGTTCCAGTCAGACACAGCAAGTGTGTGGCACCCAGGGTGGGGGGGACGTGGGGCTCCCTCATGAAGGCAAGCTCGACCACGGAGCCACACTGTGGCCTGGCACAGGATTCTGAGATTCTTTGATGGGTTCGGGGGCCACTTGATTAAAACTATTTCCACTCTCCATCAGGCAAATGGATGCTTTCCACGTGGGTCTTACCAGGTACTTCCACATCCTTTCCCCACACTGTGG
This sequence comes from Callospermophilus lateralis, assembly GCF_048772815.1. NCBI lineage: Eukaryota > Metazoa > Chordata > Mammalia > Rodentia > Sciuridae > Callospermophilus > Callospermophilus lateralis. The sequence goes on along the minus strand of NC_135305.1, from coordinate 1,189,627 downwards.
TCTCTGCGCTTCTCCTGACCATCACCTCCAGGTGACGATAGCAGGTGCCCAACAATCCCCTGTCTGACTTCCAGGTGGGCACCAGGACCCAGACGGGCTGAGAGCACACCCAGGAGCAGATGTGGCCTGTGCACTGGGGCTGGAGAATTGCCGTCCAGTGCCCTGCCTGCCGCCCAGTGCTGTGCCCTGACTGAAGGTGAGAGGCCAGCATGTGGTTCCCCTCATTCCTGCCCCTCTTCCTCCTCCTCCCCTCTGCTCTTCTAATGGATGAGAACCCTGACGATGCACACTCACTGGGACTCTGCCCACCTCCAATCTTCAGGACGAGGAGCTCCACCAGGACAAGCACATTGTCAAGACAGGCAATCCAAGAGCTGAATGGTGACAAGGAAGGACATGCCCCCTTCCAGAAAGAGTCCGTGAGGATGGCAATGTGCTTGCTCAACAAAGCTAGTCATGGTCCAGGAACAGGCTGGAGTTAAGTCCTACCCCAGCCCTTTCAGGACACCCTGTCTCTGCCACTGCACAAAGCTGCCCCTCTTCTCTGCGACTGCCTGGCACTGGGCAGGGTGGCCCCGGGCCTTGGCTCTGTGACTGAGACTCCAGGGGTCTTATGGGCAGCAGGGGTGGAACTGGGTTGACGGTCTAGTCATCAGGTTGGAAAGATGCCCTTCAGCCTCACTGGCTTCCAGAAGCACTGACAAGCCCCTTCTGAGCCCACGGGCTTTGCAGGACACAAGAGTAGTGGGCACTCCCGGTCACTTGTCTTGGGCCTGGCAGGTGGGGGCACAGACACCTGATCTTCCGGTGAGTCATGGTCCAGACACTCCTGAGTGTGTCTGGTAGACGAGGAGTGGTGCTGTGCCAGCATCTAGAGGCATCTCCCGCGATGGTGCTGCCTACTGCACTCACACAGAACAGTGGCAGAGGGCCCGCTGGAGGCCAAGCTCAAGAGGGACCTGCACACCAGCCAGCAGCAGGCATCACCTGCATCCACCAACCTCCCCCCCCCCACCCCCCCACCCCCGCAGGCTCAGATTCTCATTGAAAATCTGAAGGAGAACTCACGATCCAGCCGCCCCATCCCAGAGTACTAAGAGGTGCAGGGTGGGCTGGAACGCCAGGCCACCTCAGCGTCTTCACCCTGGGCCACCCTCACAGGCCCTCAGTGCCCACCTTCCCCAGCATTCTCCCGGCAGATCTCTCCTGTCCAGGTGACGCTGCTGCTGGGCTGATGACTGATCATGTCCCCGGTTCCACTCCAGTGCCCTGTTCTCTTCCGGAATCCCTGGGAGGTGGATCCATTGCCACCTCCCCAGAGGTGGACGAGCCCAGCCCACAGTGACAGTAACCTGCCTGGTCCGTGCCGGTGTGGGATCCTGCCCTGGGAGTCCACCTCTGTGCGTCTTCCTGCCATGGTGCCCTCAGGAGGAGTAGAAAGCCACATGGAGGTGGGCCTCTCCGTGCTGCCAGGGTCCCAGGCACTCATGGGGAGGGTGGTCCTCTATGCCCACTCCTCCTATTTCCTTTTCTCTCTTTTCGTGAAGGGACTTATTAGTGGCGATTTTATTTTTTATTATTTTTCCATATTTTTGAGTAGTGCATTTTAACTGTACATAATTATACATGGTGGGCTTGTTACATATTTATATGTGCATAAAATATAACAAAGTGATTTATCAACATCATTCCCAGTATTTCTCCCCCTCCCCCCTTTCCTCCACTGATCACCTTCCATTTTCATGAGATCCACCTGAACTTTCTTTCCCTTTTTCCTCTCTATGGAAGACAACATATAACCCTTGACCTGCTGAGTTTGGCTTATTTTGCTTAACAATGTTCCCAAGTTCCAACCATTTTCCTGAAAGTGACATAATTCCACTTTTCTTTCTGGCTGAATAAAACTCCATTATATGCATAGACCGTATTGTCTTATCCATGGACACCAGGGCTGGTTTCACAGCTTGGCTGTTGTGAACTGTCCTGTATAGACCTAGGTATGCTTGTACCACTGCAGTAAGCTGACTTTAATTCTTTAGGATAAACACCACGGAGTGGTGTAGCTGGGTCACAGGGTGGTTCCATGCCTAGTCTTTTGAGGACCTCCACACTGACTTCCATAGTGGTTGGACCGATTCACAGTCCCACAGGGGTGTACAGTGACCCTTTCTCACATCCTCTCCAGCATCTACTACTGTTGTATTCTTGATGGCTGCCGTTCCGACTGGTGTGAGATGATGTCTCAGGGTAGTTTTGATTTGCAGTTCCCTGATTGCTAAAGATGTTAGAATTTTTTCAAATATTCTTGTTCATTTGTACTTCTTTTGAGAAGTATGTGTTTAATTTACCTGCCCATTTATTAATGAGGTTATTTGGAATTTTTAGTGTTAAGTTTTTGAATTCTTTATATATTCTAGATATTAATTAAGCCTCCGTCAGAAGAGTAGTTAGCAAAGATCTTCTCCCAGTCTGTAGTTCTCTCTTCACATTGTTTCCTTTGCTGCGTGGAAGCTGTTTAATTGGATGCCACCCATTTATTAACTTTGGCATAATTTCTGAGCTTTAGGGCCCTGTTGAGAAAGTTCTTGTCTGTGACTAGATGCTGGAGTGTTGACCCTGTTTTCTTCTAGGGGTTACAGTGTTTCTGGTCCAATTCCAAGGTTCTTATTCACTTTGACTTGATTTTTGTGCAGGATGAGAGATAAGGTTCTGGTCTCACTCTTCCACGTATGGGGTCATCAGTTTTCCGAGCACCATTTATTAAAGAGTGTCTTTCTTCCACCGATGTTTTGGGCACCTTTGTCAAGGATCAGATGACCACGTGTTTCTGTGGCCACACACGGCCAGGCTGGGTTTGCTCAGGGCCTAGGGCCATGAGGTCTCTCCCTCATGACTTCTCTTGGCACCGCACCACATGCGGAACACGCCTTTTGTTGCTTCTCAGCGTGCGTGTTGGCGTGGTCCTCACTCGCGGCTCTTCTTGAGGCACTGTGCCAGAGGGCTCTGGGGCTAGGAGAAGGGGGTGCCCTTGCGAGTGGGCTTTCTGGGACCCAAGGCAGCCTCCTCCTGCTGGGGGGCTCGCTCGGCCACCCTCGCCATCCCGCACAGCCTGACAGGACACACGTGAGGATGTCCCTTGGGGACCGGGAAGTGTACCTCCCACCCCATCTTGAGGGATACAGGTGTGACAGCAGAGGATCCCCATCCATGAGCAGACGAGGCTCAGAGAGCAAAGCCGCACTCTTCTCTCAGCACGAGCAGCTGATGAGGTAGCCGAGGGGGCAGCCCTGGGTGGTCACTCCTCCCTGCACAGGCATTGAGCTCACATCACTGTGTTTGAAGAACTGCACCTGATTCCCCCAAGTCAGTGGCTGGTCTACTAATGCTTAAGCTGAGCTCTGGTGGCCCCAAATTATCAATTAGCCTGATGACAGGAGCCCAACCCTCCACCTGCCTTCCATGCTTGACACCTGCCGGAAAGCGTAGCAGAGGCAGGATGTTAGATGACCCTCCTGGGCAGCAAGAGCAAGGCCACAGGTAGCCAAAAAGGCAGGAGACCACGGTGCCCTCCAGGACTGTCCGCAGCAGGTGCGGCCCAGCTTCACGGGCACAGGGGCTGCAGCACCCAACGCAGAGACAAGCCTAGTGTAGCAGGGACATCACTCTATCTTAGAAAGTCACCAGCAGCAGATGCACGACCAGGTTCTGCAGCCTCCACACACCAGAGGGGCTGCCAGAGACCACTCCAGGCCCACCACCACCTCACTGGGAGCATCACCATTCCAGGCCCACAGAGTCCCTGCTAATGGGCAGCAAAGACCCCACACGCCTAGTCCATCCTGCTCCTGGTGACAACTGGCTGCCACCTGGGAGTCGAAAATGATTGTGTTATGGTTTGGATTTGGTGTCCCCAAAACGTTCTCATGTGAGACAACACAAGGAGGTCTGGAGGAGATGACCGGGTAACCTCATCAGTGAGTTCATCCCTGATGGGATCAACTGCGTGGTGGCTGAAGGCAGGTGGACGTGGCTGGAGGCGGTGGTTCAGTGTGGTGTAGCTACGGGGTGCTTGTTTTGTATCTGGAAACTGGAGTCCCTCACCATCTGCTTCCCGATCAAAACATATGAGCTGCTTCCTTCCACTACGCCCTTCCACCATGAAGCTCTGCCTCACCTCAAGTCCCAACGAGTGGAAACAGCTGTCTGTGGATTGAGACCTCTGAACCCTAAGCCCCCAAATAGACTACAGTCGTTCTGTTGGGTCTTTTAGTCACAGTGGAAAAAATCTGACTTAAATAGATTGGGTGCTTTCACTGGGGAACTGCCTGTCCCCAAGGTACAACACACACACACCCACAAGTGTGCAAGACACACAACACGCCACATACACACTACATGCATGCTACAACATAAGTGTATGTGTGTAGCATATAACATAGAAGGGTCCACATGATACACAACATATGACACACTACAAACAACACAAAGCACAGAATATGTCACATAGACAAAATACGTGACATATCACACGCCACATAGGGAACTACACAATGCACAACGCAAACACACCACAACACACGACACACCACAGAGAGCAGCGTTCCCGGGGAAGGGAGAAGTTCACGGCGCAGAGTGACTGACATATTTATAATGGTGCACGCTGTGGGCGGTCCACCGACATCTCCTCTTTGCCTCCATGGTGCAGAGACGGACACTGCGGAGCCCAGCAGTCAGCACTCCATGCGCCTGCCTGTCTCCAAGCAGGAGGGGAGCCAGCACCGCTGGGCGCCTGCCTGACGCACACAGGTGGTCTGTGTGAAGGTTAGAAGTGGGCGTTGTCCCACTAAAAGAAAGGCCTCGAGCCAGCTACCTGCAGCTGACAACAGAACAAGACCTCTGTCGGTGGCTGGCTCAGCCCTACAGCTCAGCCTGGCTTTGCAGCTGGCCCACGCCAGAGCATGAAATGAAACCCTTCACCCAACTGTGGGAGGCAACCATTTCTCCCCAGCAAAACCTGGGTGGCCACAACCTGCAGGAGCTGGGACAGGACTGTGGGGAGCTGGCACAGAGCGAGGCCCTGGGGAGCGACAGGAGGTGGGATCTGACCTCCCCGCAGCTCCTCCCCACTGTGGAAGACCACTGGACTAGGCCAGGCTTGTGAACGCAGGGGAAGGTACCTGAACAAACACACCCAGAAGTGGAGAGTCAAGTCACACACAGGAACACCTCAGCATGTGACCACACGCCCTGACATGCACTCCCCCACATTCGCACACCCTCACACACCCACACACTCACATACCCATACGCATCCTCACACACAAGCATACACATCCTCACATGCCCTCACACATACACGCTTGTATATACCTGCACTCACATGCAAGCACTCATGTCCACACTACACCTACCTAACACTCACACATGCACATGAATGCACACACACTCTCATACACACAATCACACGTGCATACCTACACCCAGAAGCACAGACATGTGTACAGTACATGGCTTCCAGGACTGGAGACGGCGCCAGGTGGAGCAAGGGTCAAATGTGGGGCTCCTTAAGGAGGAGGCCTGAGAGTGGGCCGGCTGCTCCCAGAACTCGGGTGCAGGACGCCTGCACGCTTCCCTCGCTACTTTCCGTTCACACCAAGAAGGACACGCTGCAGGGAGCAGCCTCCCTCCGAGGTGACGTGGTCCTGCTGCGGGGACTACTGGATGAGGCCTTGTCACAGGCCGGAGCCTGCATGGCCTCAGCTTCTGGCATGGCCACAGCACTGCTGGCACCACTCCCGCCCTGCGTGTGGGCATCCCAGGGGGCTGCCTTGCCAGGCTCCACCCTGACGGCCCCAGTGACTCTGGCTCACAGCAACAGGGCAGCAAGGCCTGGAGGGGGGTCTGGTCACTGCACTTGGGAGCCCAGCACCTGTCCAGAAGCTCCAGGCAGGGCCCTGGGCCCACTGCGTGCTGCCTCCCCACCTGCGGCTCCGCAGACACCTCCACTAGGCTTTTTACTTAAGACCTTTGAAAACGGAAGTGTCTCCCCACTTCGTAAGGCGCGCCCTCCTGCCAGGACTGGGCACAGGAGCCACACTGGATTCCTACTCACTCGTTTCCCGTCACGATGTAGCCCGAGTCCTCTTCCTCAGAAGGCTCCACTTCCAGCTGCAGGCCCTCGCTAGGCGGGGCCCGGGCCCCGGCCCTGGGGCTGTGTTCCTCCTGTAGGGCCCCTGGAACCCAGGCCTGCAGCACCCCGAGCCCAGCAGCCCTGGGCTGGGAGCTTGGCTTCTCCCGCAGAGGCTTGGAGTAGGTGCGGCTCTTCACATTCTCCACCCCAGCATCCTCCTCTTCCCAGGACAGGGAAACCTCGGGCTCCTCCGGTTTCTTGGCTTCTGTTTCAGGGTGCTCTTCCAGAGTGGGGGCTTCAGGCAAGAGTGGAGACCTGTGATCCTGCACACGGTCCCCAGGGGAGGCACTCAGGAGGCTGACCTGGAAGAAGGGAACCCTGTGAGACAACATCCACCACGGTGGCATCTGGACAGAAGAACTAAGTCACCTGGGGCAGAACGGGTGGCCTGGAACGGCAACACGGGAGGAGGCCAGGCCTTTCCCCTGGGCCTGGGTCCAGCATCAGCCGAGGCTGAGGGCACGGGGCCACTCAGGACTTCCTGGGGAGCCTGGCTTCACCGTCATGTTAGACTCTGTATTTTAAAACCAGCCTCTGAGGCTGCAAGATCTCACTCCTCCAGGAGCAAGGAACACACAAAAATAGTGAATGAGTATGATAATCCACATCTACTGAGCTCTTACAAATACAGAGGCCCATACTAGACACTTCAAGTGCATGAACTCACCCAAGCTTCATGAAAGCCGAGGAGTTGTAGACTCCACTCACCCCCACTCACAGGTGGGAAGACTGGGGCATGGAGGTGCGCCCCACAGCATGTCATGGGGACCCACGCTTCCCATCCACAGAGGGGAGCGTCTCTGGTCCTCATGGGGGCAGTACTCACCCAGCCTAATCTCCAGCCCTGGACGCGAGGCTCATTGGCCCTCTTAATGGCATTCTGACCCAGGAATGTGATGCTACGACACGAGCACTGACCACAAGCCACTGAGCACATCTCGCTGATCACCCCCAGCCCATGACGAGTCTACTCTGATCGCTGACCTGCAGAGGTCAGACATCATACAATCTGCCTGGACCACAGAGATGGTGACGGGCAGATCCAGAGTCTGAACTCGGGTCTAACGATGCCCCGATGCCAGCTCAGCAGCATGACATGGCCTCCTGGTGTGTGCGCTGCCACACCATGCAGCAGGTGGTTTTAGACAAGACATGTGACATGTGACATTAGACAGAAACAGGAATCAACTTGCTTTACCCAAACACATTTATTTAGGAAATTAAGGAAGGACCCTGAAGGGAATCTTTCTCTTTTTGACTAAGTATCATTCATAACTTCTCCTTTTGTGGTTTTCAATATTTAAACAAAACAGTAGTTTGGTGAAGATATTTGCTTAAATTCTGATCCTGAATTACAACAGTGCACAGTGCTTAAGTTACCAAATGGCTTCAGAACAATAACCTTAGGCTTTTTGAAGAAAAGGGGATAATATTCTCACTTAGGTGGCATTTCACACTAAGAGGAAAAGGAAAGAGTTGGTAAATAAGTAAGAGCTCAGGACACTCAACATTCAAGCACTATTTTTTGAAAAAAACTGATTGAAAATGCAGTCCAAGCAGTAACCCTAACCCTAACCCTGACCCTAACCCTGACCCTGACCCTGACCCTGACCTGACCCTAACCCTAAACCCTAACCTTAAACCCTAACCCTAACCCTAACCCTAACCCTGACCCTGACCCTGACCCTGACCCTGACCTGACCCTAACCCTAAACCCTAACCTTAAACCCTAACCCTAACCCTAACCCTGACCCTGACCCTGACCCTAACCCTAGGAGACAAGCATCAGTGGGAGGGGTCCAGCATCCCACCTGGCTGCAGCCCCAGGATGCCACCTATCTCCTGGCCCCCACTTGCTAAATTCAGAAACCATTTCCTGACCCACTTCTCCCTCTGCCACTCAAACAGAGTGCCCACCACTGTCAGGATTTAAATCCATGTTTCCTCCCTTGCTAAGCCATGAAGGTGCTCTAACAAGAGAACAGCTCGCCGAGTCATTTCTCCCACTCCAACAGCAGCTTCAGGGAACCACACGAGGACATGCCCCTGCTGAGTCGGCTTCTGCGTCTGTGCGGTGTGCACGGAGAAGCAAGGCTCCTGAGCGAGGGCAACCAAAAACTAACAAAGCCCATAGGAACGTGGAGGTGACTGGAGGGAAGAGACCTCACAAAACCTGTGCATGCACCAGAGGGAGAAGCGCTGCCCAGCGACCCTTCTGAAGGACAGCAGGCCCACACCTGCACCGCCCAGCCTGGGCCTCCACAAGGCCACCGCAGCTGAGCAACTGCTTATGGAATCTCGACCACCGTAAATCTAGTTTAGGTCGACTCTACTGCCAGCAGCTGCCAGGTCAGCGTGCAGCCAGGCCACCAGCTCTGTCCAGCCAGGCACTGCAGGCACGCTCCTGTGGTCTGGGAAACAGGTTGTGCTGTCCTCATTTGGCCTTGCTTCCCCAGGCAGGGAAATCCTGAGAATGTCAACTTCTGTGTCTTTTTGATTTTCTATGATGGATGCGTATTAGCTTAGAATCTGAAAACAGTATTTTTATGTACCCTAGCATACACAATGCTGTATGCACTTTTGACGCTTTTCTCGATGTTGACATTATGAGGATTTCTCCTGTACTTTCCAGGGGGAAAAACACTTTGCAGATCATAAACGTTGGAAGCCTTGAACTAAAAGATCACGGTCCACCCTGGGTTTTACATAAGCCACTGTGCATGCAGCCTCCATTTTACCTCATGGAAACGCCTATCCTTCTTGTCCGCGAGAGCTTCGTCACCTGTAAGAGACAGGAGCGTTAGCCACATCCCACAGGACATGAGCAAAGGTGTCAGAGTGTGTGAAAAGACGTCGTGGAGCCCCTCTGAACAGAAGGGATACTTCCTGCGCTGGCCCCGCTCCCAGCATGACACAGTGTCCCAGAAACATCCATAAAGCAGATGTTTCTCCAGCTCAACCAGAGGCAAGAAGTCAGCACCAGCTGGCCTGGCAGCTCCTGGCCCTGGGCCTCAGCACCCTGTACCCTCAGCAGAGCCCACTGAGCCTGCACAGCCAACTCTTCCAAGCCACAAAGAGCAGTGTCCAGCCAGGATGGCTGCACGTCCACTGACTCAGGTCATCCGGCTTGGGCAACAACTCTCTCCAGGTAAACGCCCCACACACGACCTACCCCCGGTGTGCTGCACCCAAGCCACATATAGGCTCCAGGTCGCCTCCTCCCTGAAGCCTGCTGGGCAGGACCTGGGCCTTCTGTGGGCAGATGTGCACTGGTGGTTGCCCAGCGTGTACCCCACTGTGGCGAGGCTACTTTCCCTTTCTGTGTTTCTGTGTTTCCTACTGCAGTACCCGGTGAGCCTGTGTCCCAACCCAGAGGAGAAAGGCCTGTCACCTGCACCTGGCTTTCAGCTCCTGTTCTTGGACACCTACCACCTACAAGGCATCGAGTTAGCAATTTGCTAGGGCTCCAAGAACTCTGGGAGCAATCCCGTGGGGCGGGGCTGGTCACAGAACACCTGTCTGCCAGGGGCTGCCTAATCAGGGAAGGCAGCCGGGAGGGGACTTCCATGCCCCCCGCAGCTTCAGAGGGTGGGCGCAGGCCGTCAGATGAAGCCCTCTGGCTCCACTGTTCAAATGTTTGACAACACCGATTCCCAGGATCCAAACAAAGACGTGGCCTCACTCCGGGCTTCCTACTGCTAAGGCTCAGCACAGAGGAGCTCACCTCCTGGCAGAGCCACCTGCCACTCGGCGTAATTGCTCCAGAGGCTCAGCCTGGAAAGAAGGTTTTAGAGCAAAACCTCAAACAGATAAGATGATCATTAATATGAACTCCACCTCCCCAGCAGGAAGAAAGCATTTCAGCCTGCTCAACGGCAGGTCTAGTGCCACATATGACCACATCCCTGCCCTGAGTCCACCCCGAAAGCCAAGGGCCTGGGGAGAGGAGGTCCCCTTGGACTGCTGCTTCAGGCCCTCTGCCTGCCCCTCAGCTGGTCTCCCTCTGGGCACTCACCTTGCATGGGGCCTGCAATTGTGCCCACCATCTCCTCCAGTTCCAGGGGGCCCACTTGCTTCACTTCAGCTTGGCGCTGCCACAGGTCCTTCAGGAGACTCCGAATGACCACATCTGGGGGACAGAGAAGCCATCTGTAGGTGGGTCCAGCTGTCACCAGGGAGGGGCCTGCTGGGCAGGCAGTGGTGCCATCCCAGGAGGACCACACACCTGTGGAGCCTGCCACGCTGGCCGCCAGGCCGCATCACTGCTAAGTGGACGGACAGGCAGCCCCGGGGGCAGCGTAGAGGCCGCCCGGGCGTGGGTGCGTCGTGTGCCCTGCGAGGCAGCCCCTGCTGGTCCTGCCTGTTCCTCTCAGTTTCAGCCCCACGACCTACAGATGTTTACACAGAACCTGACAAAGGTCTTTTCACTATGAACCCTTAAGATATAAAAATATAAAACTTCGCATTTTCTAAAAAGGTCAAAAATATCCTTCATACTTATTTTTAATCTCTAACAGAGGTAAACCCAATTCTTTACTTTTTTTTTTTTTTTTTTAAGGATAAACCCAAATTACATCTTTTGGGAGAAAGAAAACCTGAGTAATTCTGAGCAAAAAGTGTCAAGAATGTATTTTTAAATAGAAAATCAATAAAATGTGAAGGAATAAGAATAAAAACAACTCCAACAGCTTCACACAGAGGTACCCCAGGAGCATGCTGCTCCCAAAGGCACTCAGCAAGACGGGGCGGGACTGCGTGGGCGTGAGAGGGTTCAGGCATGCTGAAGGAAACGCACTGCTGGGGAGGGCTGACAGAAAGTGGGGCCCTGCCAGCGCTCTGGTCACCCGAGCGTGGGCTCCTGGTCTCCAGGACCACTGCGACTTGCAGAGCCCAGGAGTCCACCCTGAGACTCCACGGTGGCATCCCTGCCACCCTGACCTGGTGGGTCAGCCCAGGTGGGCGGGCACTTCTTGCATTCCCCACTGACTTAGCCAGGGGACCCCACTGCTGCTCATCTCTGTGACCCAGAAATCTGGGGATGTTCCAATAACGTCGGGTGCACTGTCTACCTGAAAAGATCTTGTCTAGTCCCCCTGCAAGTCCCTGTGGGTGGGGTCTCTGTGGAGGGGCTGGAGACCAAGCTGGGGGAGCAGCCATCAGGCCAGCGCTGGGACATGCTCTACGCACACATCCCAAGCAGAGCACAGGGCTAGCTGCTGATTCTGCAGCCCGTCCACCCGGCCCAGCGCTCCCCTACCTTGCCCCCCTCCCTGTGGGGGACAGGGTCTACCTCTGTTCCCCGCGTGCCCAAATGCCCCCTAGAACTCAGCTCCAGTGCAGCGACCCACCCCAGGTCTCCACAGAGCAATGGAAGGGGTTTAGGAGGTGAAGGGCCCTCCCCCCCACCCCCCTGTCCCCCCACCTCCCTCCCCTACCTGGGTCCACTTCCCTTTCACAGACATAGTGCACTGTTCTGGGCACAGCGCCCTCTCGAGGTACAGAGAAGGATTGCTAAACAATGGCCTTGCTTTCATGTGGGTTCCAACTCTACTAGAAGAGGTGGAAATGGACAATTAAAACATACACACTTAGACTGTCTGGTGGTGACAGATGGTATGCAGTAGAAAGGACGGGAGCTGGGATGGACGGTGGGGTTCTCAAAGGATTATTGGAGAAGACTTGCTGAGAATGAGTTCAGTGGCCCAAAGGAGGTGAGGCCCGAGCCCAGGGGGTACTGGGAAAGACTCTGGCCTTGGGGTGGACACTGCTTGGCATGCTGGGCGGGGGAAGGGAAAGGAGGTCAGAGTGTCTGGGACAACAAGCAGGGGAAGAGGTGGGCAGGGACAGAGGCGCACAGGCCTGACCCCAAGAAGGCTTTCCTTCTCCGAGAGTGATGGGAAGCCCACACGTGCTGCTGCGAGCAGTGGGGGACCGTCGACTCACGATCTTAAAAGGACCACTCTGTAAGGTGCAGAGGAGAGACAGGGTCAAAAGGAAGGCACCCACTTCAGTCACTTGAGGAGGAAGTGAAGTGGGGACACACTCTTCTAAAGCCCAGCGAGCCCCACGGATGGAAGAAGCGACACAGAGCACAGTCCAGTACCCCAAGCTCCAAAGCTTGGTTCCCTCCATTGCACCCCAAGATTCCAAGATCTGGCGAGCTTACAATGACAACTTAAGCAGCTCTCAGGGCTGCACGTGGGCTCCAGCAGGGCAGTCACACGAAGTGTCAGGACGTCAGACGTGGGAGGCCTCGAGTCGGAGACCACCCTGCAGTGGCTCTGCATGCACAACCGCAGGCCTGACCTAGGACTCGCACGTTCTCCTGGTGTCCCCCAAACAAAGCGTCATGTGCATTAGAGGATGAGCGCTGACACGCGGCTGGCCTCACTACAAGACTGCTCTGTCACAGAAGAGGCAACTCACCCACAGCAGCTTTGCTCCTCAGTGCCTTTAGTACCACCTACATACGAAGTACGTGGTTTAGCTAACACCACTCACCACCATCACCATCCTCACCGTCACCAACACAATCAGTCCTCACGTCATCTTCCTGTCACCATCGCCATCCTCACCACATCACCTCATATCATACCACCACCATCACCATCACCCTCGTATCACCACACACCACCATCACCTCATGTCATTACAGTCATTATCCTCACCATTATCCTCATATCATCACCACCATCATCACCCTATCACCATCACCATCATCACCACCATCACCAACATGACCATCACCACCCTATCATCCTATCACCAACACCACCCTATCATCCTATCACCAACACCACCATCATCCTATCACCATCACCACCATCATCCTATCACCATCACCCTATCACCATCACCACCATCATCCTATCACCATCACCCTATCACCAACACCACCATCACCCTATCACCATCACCACCTATCACCATCACCACCATCACCCTATCACCATCACTATCATCACCACCATCACCCTATCACCAACACAATCATCACCCTATCACCATCACCATCATCACTACCATCACCATATCACCTCACCACCATCAACAACATGACCATCACCACCCTATCATCCTATCACCAATACCACCATCATCCTATCACCAACACCACCATCACCCTATCACCATCACCCTATCACCATCACTATCATCACCACCATCACCCTATCACCATCACCACCATCATCATCACTATCATCATCATATTACCAACACCACCATCACCCTATCATCATAACTATCATCATCCTATCACCAACACCACCATCATCCTATCACCATTACCACCATCATCCTATCACCATCACCAACACCACCATCACCCTATCACCAACACCACCATCACCTTATCACCAACACCACCATCATCCTATTACTATCACCCTATCACCATTACCACCATCATCCTATCACCAACACCCTATCACCATCACCCTATCACCAATACCCTATCACCATCACCCTATCACCAACACCACCATCACCCTATCACCATTACCCTATCACCAACACCACCATCACCCTATCACCATCACCCTATCACCAACACCACCATCACCCTATCACCAACACCACCATCACCCTATCACCAACACCACCATCATCCTATCACCATCACCACCATCACCCCATCACCATCACCACCATCACCCTATCACCAACACCACCATCATCCTATCACCATCATCCTATCACCATCACCACCATCACCCTATCACCATCATCCTATCACCATCACCACCATCACCCTATCACCATCACCACCATCACCCTATCACCATCACCACCATCATCTTATCACCATCACCACCATCATCCTATCACCATCACCACCATCACCCCATCACCATCACCACCATCACCCTATCACCAACACCACCATCACCCTATCACCATCACCCCATCACCATCACCCCATCACCATCACCCTATCACCATCACCACCATCATCCTATCACTATTACCATCAAAACATGACCACACCATCACCACCATTGTTATCAATACCATTAATACAATCACCTCCACCATTATTATCATCTTCATGAGGAACTGACTGTGCCCTTCTGTTTAGAGGGTATACAGTTCATTAATTGCAGAGTCTAACACTTTGATATTTATAAAAGATTCAAGTAAATTCAGTAGGAGTGTATTATTTTATTCTGTCTTTATGTGGGTTTTCCCTGGAAGACATGGATATAATTACATATCTGTGCCCTGCCTATTTTCATTGAAGATAACACCAGGAGGGCAAACTGTGTTCTCCTTCCACATATAAGGGGCTTCAGGAAACCCTGCCAAGTGGCAGGTGTGTCTCACTGGAGAGTGAAAAACGCCCAAGTTGCAGGCAGGAAAATGCGCCATTGCTTGTCAGGTTGTGCTGTTTTATACTCACGGGAGCTGCCTTGGCCCAGTCTGATTTCCTATGACAGCAATAACGAGGCCAAGAGGAAAGTGCTACTGACGGAACTTCAGTGGGTGATGAGGAGAGCCAGTCAACGTGTTTTCTTGTTCTTCTCTTCTGTTTGGGGTGCTAGGGCCTTCCACACACAAATGCCCTACAACTGAGCGTGCCCCCAGGCTCAGACTAGTTTCTAAAGCCTGTTTCATTCAGAGTCACACCACAGGAGTTTGCACACTCAGAGTGCTATCTGACTTACAACAGGGAAGGCAGCCGGGACACGTACTGGTGGCAGGCCCAGGACCAGATGTGAACCCCTCCAGAAACAGTCTCGAGGGAGTGGCCCGTCTACACTGGGTAAATGAGCTACACCGGGGAATGCCCTTTGAGGGCTGAGTTGTCCAGTCTCCTCCTGCAGGTGCCAGCCTCCATGGTGTGTGGCCAGGTACGCACGGATAATGCACGTGTGCCAACAGGAATGCGATTTACGGCCAGAAGGAAACCAGCACTGCCCAGAAGGCCCAGGGTCTGGAGACCTTGGTTCCACCGAGGGCTCCTGCTGGGCTGGTGAGGAGGAGAAAGACTCCCTGCACACACGCCCGGTGCTTCTCAGGGGGACCTGCCAGGTGCTCAGGGGGTGCACCACCCAGCACTTCCCGTGGCCAAGGGACCACCTGGAGCCACAGGGAGGATGGCACCGTGTGTGGCCCCCAGGTCTGTTGAGCCAGCCTTCCCTTTAGGGCCAGTGTGGAAGGTGGCAGGGCAAAGTATCCGGGGAGTGAGAAGCTTCACCAAGTTCCCTTCAGTGCCCTGCCACTCATAGCCTAAGAGAGTGCTCAACGCAGCACTCACGTGAAGAACTTTCCAGCAAAAGCAGCTAGCCTGCAGCAGAATGGCCCTCCAAGGGGAGTGCTGGGGCAGACCAAAGGAGTAGTTTGTCAGTGACGTGGGGCAGCTGCCTGACTACCCGGCCCCTCCAGGTCTGAGGACAGGCGCTGTGCCAGTGTGGGGGCCACGTTCCCAGTTGGGAGGAGGCATGTAAGGCAGTCCACGTCCCTAGGACACGTGGCTGTGCTACTCAGGCCTGACAGACCATCGCTGCGCCCACACTAAGGCTGCAAGCAGGTGGAACAAGACCTGCAGGTGCAGCCCCGGGGCCACTTTCCTGATGGGTAAGCCACAGAGCGCTCCTTCCAGTCTTCTCCTGCCCTGTGGGAGCCTAGGCTGCTGACCCCACTGTAGGCGATGGCTGAGGCCAAGACCCTGGCACCTCAGACCCATGTGGGCTGGTTCACTGGTAAAAGGGGAAAGGTCTCTGCTGACGTAGCAGACGTCTTTTTTTTTTTTTTTGTAATGTATTTTTTTGGTTGTCAATGGAACTTTATTTTATTTGTTTATTTATATGCAGTGCTGAGAATCAGACCCAGGGCCTCACACATGCTAGGCAAGCTCTGTACCACTGAGCCACCACCCAGCCCCCAGCAGACTTCCTGATGACTCAGAAGGTGCTCACAGGCTCCATGGGAGTGCAGGTCCAGGGCAAAGAGCCCGTCAGCCGTTCCCTTGCCAGGAGCCTCTCTGCCCCAGTTCGGTCCTGTCTGTCTGTAAGCCAGGAGACTGACTGGTTCTAGCACGCTGAGCACACTGACCGCGCGGACGGAGAGTGGGTGTCCTCGCCTCACCCATGCCAAGGCACAGGGGCTTCATGTCACGTGAACACGATGCCATAGTCACACGCATATTCTTTCCAGGGGGGACAGAAACACTTGACTCTGGTTGTATCATATTAAAATCTGCCACTGTCACTGTGCAAAGTGAATCCTTAGCACAGATCCCCTCCACAGACCAGCTGGGGAGGGCTGTGAGCTGCATGCCCTGGAGGCTCAAGTAAGAATGCACAGAATCAAATGCTCCCAAGCCACCGAGCTCTGACCTGGAAAATGGGTGACTTGGTGAAGCTTAGGTTTGGTGTACTGTACACAACTGTAAAAAAATGAATAAACATGAAAAGTGGACATGGAACATTTTATTAACTAAGAGTGACCAGAGTTCAAGGTGTGTGCCTGAGTTTTCTGACCAGGGAGAAGAGAGGAGCTAGCCCAAATAACAAATTAAAGGGACACAGAGAATAAACAGCTAGGAGTCCACCCTGAAGGTCCCCCTGAAACTCACATGCCCCGAAGGCTGCATGTGAGTCCCAGTGGCCCCTCACTCCTAGTGAGGGAAGAAGAAATTCTCCCCTTTCCACATGTCTACTGTGCTTGCTGTGCATGCCAGGAGGTGATTATTTTATCCCCGGCAGAGTGCAACAGATAACCTTTCTCTGATTCCTAGGGCACACTGATCAGGAAAGCCACTCCTGGCCTGGTGTGTTGTGAACCAGGACTTGGGGGGCCGCGTCCCAGGCTGCACCAGGGCAGCACACCTTGTCACCTCCAGCCTGGACAGCTGGGGTTGCTTTAAGTTGCTTTAAAGCTTTTAGAAAGGAAAAGAAGATGTAAGTAAATGAATGAAGGAAGAGGCTCCTGCCTGAGTGCCTGCCACAGGAGCTCCTGCCACAGCCAGTCAGCAGCCTCCTGCCAGGTTGCCCAGCAGCCAGGGATGTGCCGGGAACCCCTCTGCTCTATCCCTGCGCCCTTTCTCATGGCCGTCACTCTACATCCCTGCACTCTCATTTGTTTTTCTGAGCTGATTCCAGAAACTGGTTTGTTGATCATAAAACTGACCCCAAACTGGAGCATCCTGCCCTCAAGATAAGACACAGCCACAAGGCACTTGCCACCTGCAGCCCGTGCCCAGACACCGGCTGCCTGCCCCCAGCTCCTGGCAACACTGATGTCCACGTGCAGCCCCTGTCCTCCTCCTTGCATGAGCATCACACTTCCCTAAACTGGAAGGTAGCCTGCTTCCTGGCAGGTTGGTGGCATCCTCAAGAACACCTGCTTTCTTCCTCCCAAACACTCGTCTCTGCTGGACTTTCTGTGGGGTGAGCTCCCCCATGGGTTTGGAGCTAGCACGGAGGAGTGGCCATGGGTGGGCTTCCCCCTCACTGCTGGCTGAAGGCAGAGCTGCGGGAAGCCTCTTTCTGAGCCACACAGGACCCTCCCAGCTGGATATCTGCCTTCTGGGAATGCAGGCCTGCAGTCACTGGGGCCCTCCATCCTTACCCACCTCACAAACCTGTGAGAACACAAGCCGGGGAGGGTGGGGAGCCAGGGTGGAGGGGTGCTGGCACAGTGCTCTCTGGGTCTGCCTGCAGACTCCCTTGCGTGACCTTCCAGGTGAGACTGAGTTTTGAGGTGTGGGCTGTGGGCATCCCCATGTCTCCTAGGGGTTTCTGTCCTTATGGATACCTTTAGTCTGTCTAACCTGCTTGCAGGGCTCCAGAACATCATCTCGGATGGTGCTGCCCACATCCCGGGAAAGACGTGGGTGTGTGACCTGGGTGCTCCTGCAGCACCCTCATTTCCCACAGCATGCTGCACCCACCGCGGTCTAGGAAAGCCTCATCTTCAGGTGCAGGGCATGCTTCCCCTTTTAGCTCAACCCTGTAGAGAAGTACACCTCATCCCTGCCTTGGCCACCCTCTGCCCAGAACCTCTGCAGCACTGCACTCCTTCAGTGGCTGTTCCAGGGCTGCAGGCTGCAGTACAGAGACAGCCCACCACTGCCCCAGTGCACTATGAAGGGTCTTAGTGCACAACTTGACATGCAAAAAAACAGGTCAAGGAAACTGGATCTGGAGCCGAACAGCCATTCTACACTCCAGCGCAGAAACCAATTAGCCAGAGCAGCAAAATCAGCTGTGCTCAAATCTGCATGTGAGCTGGGGGGTCTTTAGGGCTCCAGCGTTCTCTGAAGCAGTCTGCACCCCCAGTCAGGTGTCATCATTCAGCCTTCCACCTTGTTTCCTCTTTAGGAAGATGAGGCTGAAATAATGCACCTCTGGGGGCTGACTGGAGAGGGGATTGGTGCTGTCCATATGCACTAGTGCCTCACTCACTCTGCACCATGGTGGTGGCACACACTAGGTCCAGGGGACAGTGGAGGCCCTGGCAGGTCTGCTGTCTGCGTCACACTCAGGCCTCCAGGAGAGGCAGACCCTGCACCGTCCACACAGGCGGCACAGTGAGTTCGCGTGGTTCCGCGAGCAGTGAGGGCCGTGACACCAGAACCTCCAGGGAGGCTGGAGGCGACCCAGCCAGCTCTGCCACTCCTGGGAGGCACAGAACACGCCCTAGAGGTCTTCCATTGAACTTGGAGCACACAGTGGGGAACATGTTAGACGTCGCTGGGAAGCAACCAGCAAAATCCACATGTGGGGAAAATAAAGCCCCAAACTTGAGATGGATGATTTCTGGGGAAAAAAATCGCAAAAAAGAAAAAAGAGGAGGAGAAACCTTGCACAGATAGAGCTATCAACTCCGATGACCCTCTGTGGATCCAGCTTCAAAGGAACCACCTGGGAGAGCCACAGTAACCAAAATCGCTTGGTCTTGTCACCAAAACAGACATGTAGACCATGGTACAGAACAGACACAGAGACCCCCCCACATAAACATAGAGAAAGGTGCCAAGAAGGTACATTGGAGAAAAGAGAGCCTCTTCAACAAGTGGTGCTGGGAAACTGGAAGCCGTATGTAGCAGAAGGAAATTAAACCCTATCTCCCACCCTGCACAGAACTCAAAGTGGACCAAGGACCTGCGCATGAGACCAGAGACCCTGCACCTAATAGAAGAAAATGACGCTCTCCATCATGTCCTTAGGAACCAGCCTTAACAGGGCTCCTAAAGCGCAAGAAGTAAACTTAAAAAGTCAGTAATGAGGGCTGGGGTTGTGGCTCGGGGCAGAGGGCTCGCCTAGCACATGTAAGGCCCTGGGTTTGATCCTCAGCACCACATAACAATAAATAAATAAAATAACGGTGTAGCGTCCAACTACAACTAAAAATGAATATTAAAAAATTGAACAATGAGATGGAATCAAACTAAAAAGCTTCTTCACAACAAAGGAAAGAATCAAGGACGTGAAGGGAGCCCACAGAATGGGAGAAGATCTTTACCACATGCACCTCAGATACAGAATTAATCTCCAGGATATATAAAGAATTCAAAAAACTTAAGACCGAAAAAAAAAAAAATAACCCAATTAACAAACAGGCAAAGGAACCCAACAGGCACTTCCACAGACAAAGAAATACAATAGGTCAACAAATATACAAAAAAGTGTTCAACATCTCTAGCAATTTAGAGAAATGCAAATTAAAACTACACTGAGATTTCATCTCACTCCAGTCAGAATGGCAATTATCAAGCATACAATTAACAATAACTGTTGGTGAGGATGTGGAGAAAAAGGTACACTCATACACTGCTGATGGGACTGCAAATTGGTGCAACCATTCTAGAAAGCAGTATGGAGATTTCTCAGAAAACTTGGAATGGAACCAACATTTGACCCAGATAAACCACTCCTCCATATATACACAAAGGACTAAAATCAGCAAACTACAGTGATGCAGCCCATTAATGTTTACAGCAGTTCAATTCACAATAGCTAAACTACGGAACTAGCCTAGGTGCCCTTCAACAGATGAATGCATAAAGAAATATACACATGGTATATGTACACAGTGGAATATAACTCAGCCAAAAAGACAAATGAAATTATGGCATTTGCCAGTAAATGGATGAAACTGGAGACTATCATGCTAAGTGAAAGAAGCCAATCCCCAAAATACCTAAAGGCCAAATGTTCTCTGTGATATGCAGAAACTAATTCACAATAAGGGTAGGGGAAAGTACGGAAGAATAGAAGTACTTTGGATTAGACAAAGGGGAATGAAGGAACCCAGAATGGGAATAGGAGAGAGAGTAGAATCAATCTGACATAATCTTCCTGGGTGCATATAGGAATACATGATAAATGTAATTGCACATCATTTACAACCACAAGAATGGGAAGTGACACTCCATGTATGTCTCCCAGTTGGTTCCTTTGATATACATGACATTCTACTGTCATGTATAACTAATGAGAACAAGAATTTTTTAAAAAAACCAACTGAGAAAAATGCATGACAATTGGGAAATCTGAGCACCGAAAAGACGTGGAGGTGTTAGCACTGTTATGAATCTTGATGGGATGGAACTGTTGTGGTCTGGTTAGTACACTGCGGAGAAACTGACAGAGGAAGTGATCTGGTGACTGATCTGCTGGTCAGAGTCGGGCAGGGGTGCAGGGGAGTTGGCCTGCAGCCAGGGTCCAGGGTGCTGTGTGTTGAAGTGGGTCTGGCAGGCACGGGGTTTCCCTGCACAGTTCTGTTTGTGTTTGATATTTTACAAAGTGCTTCTGAAAGCATGCAGAGCACTAGGAAGACAGTATGTATAAGAAGATAACGGATGTTGCAAGGCAGCTGAGGGACAATGCCCAGCAGACTAAGCAACTGGTAAGGGACTGGACAGTGGAGGGTGTTTCCAGGAGCACACTCCAGAGATGGCACTCCAGGGTGTGAAGAGGAAGGGAGGTGCCAAGGAAGCAGCTGGAGGGGCAGGGAGCCCACCTGGCACCAGGGACAGCCAGGCGCAGGAGAAGGGGCTACCTTCTGTTTGCAAGACACGTGCTCTCCTGTTAGAATCACGTCCCTTGGGGGTAGCATTGTCTGCCTCTCCCAGTTTCCCACAGCTAAGCAGAGGCTGTGGATAAATGGGAGTGGGGTGGGAGGGGGGTCAGAGAGAGCAGCCATGACCCAGCGTGGGTACAGCAGGAGTGAAGGGCAGAAGGTGCAGGGAAGGCACAGCAGTCCCCTGAGGGCTCGGAGGTGCCGAGGAGGAGCTGAGGGACCGCTGTGGGGTGATGAGGTGAGTTGGGAGGCCACCCAAGAGCCCAGCAAATGAGAGCCGTGCAAGAAGCAATGGGGACACAGGATTCCTCAGGGCAGCCCAGACTGACCACAGGTGAGAGCCCCAAGGGTGAGTGCGGCCCGGGGGCATGCTGACCACCTCGTGGACAAAGCAGCTGACGACACCTGTCTGCACAAGCAGTCCTCAGCTGAGCGTCTCATGCACCCTGCCCAGGGCAGGAATGAGAAGGAGGTCCTGTCCTCTAAACTGTGACTCCACGTTGCTCGTTGACAGACTGCCACAGTGGCCACATGCAGCCAGCGTGTGAGGGTGAGCCGCCAGCCGGAAAGCAGCCAGGAGGCGACTAGGGCCTGCAGGGCAGCCACGGTTGGGCCTTCTCCCCGAGACAGCGGGAGAGAAGCCGTCACCTGCGAGGTCTTGGTTTCAGAGCCCCAAGCCAGCTGGCCTCAGAAGGAGGCTGCTGGGGAGTGCGTGGCCAGAGCCTTCCAGGTGCCGCAGAGCAGCCACGGGCACCTGCCGACGGTCGGTTACACCAGGTCACATATCACTATGACCTGACGATCGGTGTCGAGGCCCACACCACACGTGTGCATTGTGAGTGGTGCTGACCTGAGGTGGGAGCTTTGAGGACAGCAATGAGGTCGGGCCCCGGGGAGAGGTGTGACATGGGACAGTGCTCCTATTCAGTCTTCTGGAACACAAGGCAGACAGCACACCCGAGGCCAGACCTGTCCCGCGAGCCACACGCCATGCCCCATGTCAGCCTCGTGAATAAAATGATGCGTTTAAGCAAAGGACTGCACCGAGCAGAAGATCTACAGGATGTGCACCTCGCCCACAGCCGGCCACAGGCATCCCAGGCAGCGGAGCCACCACTCGCTCTTCTCCCACACCGAGGGGCTGAGGATGCCCAAGGTACCCCTGTCCCACCCTGCCTCCTTGCTCCACCCACCCGAGGAGGGAAGCGTTGAAGGAGACCCCTGGCACAGAAAGAGGCAGGGAAATTGGCAACGTGAGGCGGGTCAGCAAAGCAAGCCACTCACCATCATCCGAGCTCAGGGGGCCTCTGGGGTCTTCTGGAGACGAGGGCCACTTCTGAAGGGGTGCTGCCATCAAGAGGGGCCTCGGCACCCTGGAGGGGTTCTGCAGAAGGTACTGTGGATCTGGGTCACCCTCCTTGGGGACTAAGGGGGGCCTCCAGGCAGCATCGGCTCCGAGAGCGGCCATCAAGTGCTGTCTGTCCACATTGCTGTCCACCTTGGGGCTGAGCTCGTCGGGCTGCAGCCGGCTGAGGGTCCGCAGTGGAAAGTTTTCAGGATACTTGTCTCGGGTGATGGGAGGGTAGGTCAGTGCAGCTGTGTGAGCCACATAGGTCAGGACACTCTCGGGGAAGGGGTCCTTGCCCTGGAGGGGTAGAAGAGCAAAACAGGCAACAACTGAGGCTCCACATCAGCCACACACTCGAAGGGCCTTGGGCCCCTTCCTAAGTCCTTCCCAGGCACCAGATATCTCCGAGGGGTGAGTCCAAGCAAGGATCTCATGGTGCTGACCAGATCATGCTGTGTAGACATCCCTGCCCTGGTTCTTAACAACAGCTTCACCGAGAGATGACTCACACACCGTGACATCACCCAACAGCATCACCACTGATTCCAGAACATCCCAATGCCCCCTAAATCAACCTTGTCCGCATTCCGTCCCTCTCCCTTCAGCTCAGGCAAGTCTGCTACTTTCTGTCTCCATGGACCTGCCTGCTCTGTGGGCACTCCACATGCACAGACTCTCGTCACACGTGTGCGTCTGCATACTCCTCAGAGCTCTCGAGGTGCACCCAGACCCAGGCTGAAGCCCACCAGGATGTCCCTCCTTGAGGCTGCAGAGGGTCCCTCTGGGTATACATCATATTTGCTTATCCACATATCAGCTGATGGACACTTGGTTGTCTTCAAGTTTGGGCTGTTCTTTAGACATATGTATATTTTAGTTGTAATCAGACATTATACCTTTATTTTATTTATTTCTTTTTATGTGGTGCTGAGGATTGAACCCAGCACCTCGCACATGCTAGGTGAGCACTCTACCACTGAGCCACAACCCCAGCCCCTGGGCTACTCTTAATAACGCTGCTTGAGCATTTGTGTATGGGTGTTTGGACGGACACCCGGCTTCAATTTCCTGGGGCATATACCTAGGATGTGAAATCGCCAGGTCAGACACTGATGCCTGAACTTTCTGAAAGACTGCTAAACTATTTTCTAATACAGCTGCAAGAACCTTGCAGAGAGATTGAAGGCTGGACCTCCCCCCACCCTCATTCTAGAGGCTAGGAAATGTGCTGTTGTTTGCCTTTAGAGAATTCTGCTGGAACGTCTCTCCATGTCCTCCACCTGCAGGGAGCTTACTGTGACCCTGTAGCCTTCTCCTTCAGCCACCCTCAGCAGGCTCCAGCTGCTTCTCTGTGGGTGTGGGCTGCATTCTGGCTCCTCTGGTAGCTACCTGAAGGGCTGCAGCCTCACACAGGGAAGCAGTCGGGGCCTCCGCCAGGACGGACAGCCACACCGTGTTCACTGGATGATACCCTGCCCAATACAGTCTTTCCTGGGCCTCAGCCTGTGTTTCCTCTGCACGGAGTGGTATTCGCAGGCAGATGCATCCTCTTTACACTTTGCTTCTGCAACTAGAAAAGCCGAGTCCCAGTGGTTGACAACTGTGAAAACGTCGGACATCTCAACGTTCTGCTCTACTACTCCACCAACACTCCACACAAGCACAGCAGCTTCCAGCTTTGAGAACTTGAGAGAGGAAGGCCATCCTGGAAGCACGCCCGGAGCTTCCTCCCGCACTCTGTGTCCAAGGCCACCCGTTTTCAAATCACATCCTGTGCTGCTCATGCCCCTGGGGCCCCTGGTGAATGAGGGTCGGTGTGAGTGCCTGGCATTTAGGTAGGTGCGGGGTCCGAGCTGACACCAAGGAGGCACCTCAGGACTCCAGGTCTGGATGCCCTCAACCACATTTTGGCTCCACCTCCAGGGGTAGATGTGGTGTAGGAGGTGGAGCTGAAATGAGATGGTGGGGCCTAGTTTCAGCTCTCGTGCAGGAACTTGAGACATCACTTCACCTTTTGAGACTCGTTTCTTCTCTCAAAGAAGGAATTTGGATATTGTCTCTAAGATTTTTTTATTGCTTATTACTATTTCCAAAATAATATGGTTTTAGCTGTCATCCCAATCATCGAGTATTGTCTGAGGACTAGGCGAATCAACTGCTCTTCCTGGAGAGAGGGGAAGCAGGAGGAGGGAGCACCAGTGAGGAGGAGAGCTCTCAGACAGCACTGCCCACAGCCCGCCACCTCCCTCAAGTGAGTTCCACATCACCAGAGGCTGGCCTGCACCCACTGCCAGAGGCTGTCCCTGAATGGCTCTTTGGTTCACGGTACTGGAGGCTGGGTGTCTGCATCCACATGCCTGGTCCTTGGCCTGTGAGTGTCTGCACACAGCTGGTCCCACGCAGCCTTCCTTGGAGCCTCCCCCTAACGGGCCTCTGATGAAGGTCACTGAGGACACTCCAGGCAGAGGGGAGCTCAGCACTATGCCTTGGTTTGTTGAGGCTCTAAGTCTCCTCAAGAGGAAGAGGAGGAAAGAGACCTTCTCAGCAGCAGCAGAGGCTACAGAGGTGACAGAAACGCCCAGGTGCCTCATGGAGTGACCTCAACCTCAGGGCCAGGGCTGTGTCCAGGGTTGCGAGGAGGAGCGGTGAGGACGCTCCTCTCGAGGCTGGCTCCTCCCACGTCTCCCGTCCCAACAGGGAGGTGCTGGGCTTGGGAGCTGCCTGGGCTGCAGTGCTGCCTGGGGTGGCAGGCGCTGGCATCAGCCTCTGGCCATCTGGGAGCATGCAAGAGGACACTGCCACCCTAGTTTCCCTCCTCATACGCCAGCTTCACGGGACAGCAGAAGGCCCACAGGCCCTGAGGGCCCTCACCTTTCCTCTAATTTCAGCATTTTGAGTTTAAAGTTCTGACTTGCTCACAGCCTCTATTTTGAAGTTGCTTTAAGTCTCAACTTATTAAAATGTGGGGTTTCCTGAGATAATGCTGAATTATTTTTTAAATGGAAACTACACAAAACCGGAAATTAACAACCTAGAAGCCAGTTTCTGTTATCTGGTACATAGTGTGGACACAGGCACAGGAAGTCCCCAACTGCATGGAAGAGAATCCAGGGGCCTCCTTGCTGTGGTCCAGCTGGTGTGTGAAGCACTGGACAGCTGTGCCCACCCTCGCTGAGATGTAAGCTGGATACTCTGCTCCAGGTAATCCTCTACCCAAGCTATCTTCACATAAGAGGCAGAACCCACTGACCACAGGTGGAAACAGCCTCTGGAAAGCAAGCTCCTTAGAAGACCGACACAGGCCATCAGCATGCTGGTGCAGCCTGCCTCACTCCAGCCATTCGTTAACATTCTCACTGACAGAAGCACTGGAAAAACAACTCTGTCTTCTTTAAAAGCAACCAGAAAGATGAGGAAAACCTAGGTAAAAGTATCTGGCTTAGCACATGCCCCAGACTGTTAGTATCATCCTCAGCAGCAGCAGCAGCAGCATCCCAGACTCAGTACCATCCCCACCACTATCCACAGCAGGCCACCACCGCCCTCGGCAGCATGCCCACCCTCGGTGGCATGCCCACCCTCTGTGGCATCCCCACCATCACCCTCGGCAGCATCCCCACCCTCTGCGGCATGCCCACCCTCGGCAGCATCCCCACCCTCTGCGGCATGCCCACCCTCTGCGGCATGCCCACCCTCTGCGGCATCCCCACCCTCTGCGGCATCCCCACTGTCTGCGGCATCCCCACCACCGCCCTCGGCAGCACCACCGCCCTCGGCAGCATCCCCACCCTCGGTGGCATCCCCACCCTCTGCAGGATCCCCACCCTCTGCGGCATCCCCACCATCACCCTTGGCAGCATCCCCACCGTCTGCGGCATCCCCACCCTCTGCGGCATCCCCACCCTCTGCGGCATGCCCACCCTCTGTGGCATGCCCACCGTCAGCAGGATCACATGCTCCTGCTGCTGTGTGCTAAGCTCTGTATTACATGGGAGAACAATAATTCAGACATGCCCTGTCTTTCAACAGCTTGCACAGTGCTATGGAAGTTATGTCAGAGAAATCAATGACTGTAATTAGAAGCACACTCAGAGAGTTCACAAAGCAACAGTGGCTGGGAAGGAAGAGGTTCCAAACTCTGCAGGACAGACCAAAGCACCTTTCTGGAGCCTGTTCTCACATTGCTTCCCAACTGCCCAGCAGTGAACTCACTGAGGGAGCAGTTCTCCTAGCTGCCGGCTTGACCGGGTTGTGGTGCGAAAGCCAATATCACCCTCCTTCTTATGAATCCCTGGACATCTCCTACCCAGACTGCACAGCAGCAGTTCAGACTGCTAGGGAGACCTGGAGGTCCCGGAGTCCCACAGGACACACTGAGTGCACGAGACTCTTGGCTGCAGGCTGGCCCCTCACACTCATCAGATATTCTCTTATGCCAAGGACTGGAAACAAATCAGGAAACTCAAATTGGGACATCTTTGACCACGTAACACACACTTTCTCCATGTGCCTCATAGCCTGGAGGCAGCCCTGACAGGCACAGCGATCAAGACGCACAGTGGGCTGACAAGCAGCAGCAGTGGGGCTGTCCGCAGGCTTCCTAATGAGCGGCTCCACGATGCCACTGGGTCACACAGTGCCGTGAGATCTGGGAGCACAAGCCAGGGGCAGTCGGTAGGGATCTTAGACACCTGTCATCTCTGCTCGTTAATGGAGAGCCGCTCAGGCATGGACAGCATGGCGGGTAGCGCACGTGTCCTCTATGTCTCCGGCTCTGTCATTGGACTATGGCCTCTATCTCTATGTCTGTGTCTCTGTTTCTGTTCTCTCTCTCTCCATCTCTGTATTGTGCTTATATCTCTGTTCTGTACTTCTATGTCTGTGTCTCTGTGTCTGTATCTGTCTACTGTCTGTCTCTCTGTATCTTTCTGTCTGTATTTCTCTGTGTCTTTGCTGCTGTCATCTGTTTCTGAGTCTCTGTTTTTCTATACCTGTGTCTCTGTCTCAACACATGGCTGGGGGCTGTGCTCATGTGCAAACAACCAGCTTATGCTTCTCCTGTGCACCTGGCTGCTCAAGCGTCTAAGGTGTGGAGATGCGGGGACCTGAGCCGTGTCCAGCAGCGTGAAGTTCTGAGGGCCCACTGTGTGCAGGGAGAAGACTGCTCCTGCTGACGTGCAGTCCCCAGAACAGACACACTGAGTCACAGGGAAGCAGAGCAGCTGATCAGAACTTCAAGGAGCCTGGACCCCAAACTCCTTAGGACTCACGACATCTACAAGATTCAAGGGTCACACCTCAGGTACAGGATCGCGGCACCAGTGGAAAGCCGGCGGAAACTAGTGCGAGGCTGCGAACACGGGGACATGAGCAGGTAGCTCAGGGTCTGCCCGTCTGGGGAAGTCTCAAGACAAAGGAACAAAGCAGACGCTGGTGCCCCTGGCCTCTCTGTCACTTCTCTATCACTCACTTTCACGTCTGCATGTGAGCTGGCACCTACAGCCTCACGCCCAGCAAGTGAAAGCCAGGGGTGGACTGGACTGAGAGTTTGGATCCGTTTTTCTGACCTTTGATCATAAATCCACTCAACAGGGTAACAATCCCAAATCGCCTGCGTTCGCTGGTGCTCCTGCCAAGCTGCTCTGGGCTCTGTTTTCGTGCCTTTGTGGCTTTTTGTGGCTCCTCTGTATGGACCCACCTACCCCCGTTCTGAAGACTGGAGATGAGACTCCTGGAAGTGGGACGGCAGGTCTGGGTCTGGCTGGGGCTTGCCACCTGCAGACAGGGTCTACCCGGTCTCCAGCTGCCTTGTGGAAACCTGGGTTCAGCGGGTTCTGGGACTGTTTTTAACTTTAAAAAAAAAGTCAAGGAAAAGTTGGGCAAGAATTCCAGGATTCTGTCATCAGCTCTGCCGCCAATTAACTATTGAAAGTGGACACTGTACTTATTTCCCAGCCTCGGTTTCTCCATCTGCAGGCCACTGTGACACGGCTCTGGGATGGGTGGTAAGTCCTCGGTTGGCCTGCTGCCTGCTTCCCTTGTCCACCCACAGCTCTGGAGAATCCCACTGGGGAGAGCAAGCAAGAGAGTCAGAGAATCCCAAAGCAGCATCTCGCAACATCACCCGGCAAATAAAAAATAAAAACAGGCACCATCCACCCACGGCTGCAGCTAAAGGAGACTTCCTTCCTGCCGTGCTCACACCTGGTCTTCCTGCGGCAGGTGAGCCATGGGTGGCCAAGGCTGGCCATGACCCTGGGAAATGTGGAGTCTCCTGGAGGCTGGCAAGAGAGCTGCTCAGGCAACTCCAGACAGCGGAGCAGGGACAGCCAAGATGGGTCTGGAGCAGAGTGTTTGACATCCGTCCCCAGCAGCACTCCTGCAACTCGACACGGAGACACTTGGGCAGCCAGGTGCACAGGAGACTCCTAAGCAGGCTGTCTGCATGTGAGCATGACCCCAGCTGGCCAGAACCCTGGGGCTGCTGGAGCAGTGGGGCTGCTGGAGCAGGAAAGGAAGTGCTGCTGCAGGTGCTCAGTGAGGGAGTGTGTGAGCCAACTCGGGATGCGGAGCCCTGGAGTGTCCCAGCTTGCCCTGGAGCTTGCCACCCCCCCGCCCCGGGGCCAGGGAAAATGCTCCCTGAGCCCAGTGTTTTAATCAAATGAAGGTCCTGGAGTCCTGGACGGCACTCAAAATGAGTGAAAGGTCCTCAGGCTCTGAGCCTTGGCACACGTGCTTCCTAGGGCACAGCTGAGTGGAAGTGCAGGAGGGGCCCTGCGTCCCTAGGCACTGTCCCCCAAGGTGGCGCCTCTCCCTGTGGGAGGGCCAGAGGGCTTGAGCAGACATCTGGGTGGTTTCCAGGTTGGGGTTGTAGGAACAAGTCCTCCACAACCCACAGGCACTATTCTTCACATGACCCAGGCTGCCCTTTCTCTGGGCCGGATGCCCAGGCTCTCACTGCAGGCCAAGGACAGGCAGCCATGACGGCAGGCCACAAACATACCTAGGTGCCCTGAAAAGCTCACGACAGAAAACGCGGCGTGGTTTTGCTTTGATGGTAGGTTCCTAGAGAGGCTTTAGCCCTCCGGGTGAACTGGCCATTTGATCACTGTCACACGCCTCTGCCTGCCCTGCCACAGGACCTGAGGCGCCTTCCTCTGACTCTGGCTTTGCACCCTGCCTTGCCAGTGGGCCTCTGCATCCGTTTACTTCCGTCCTATGCTTTGTGGTCTCTGGTCCTAGTAGAATATGGTGGAGACTCAGTTTTCATTTTTATCCAGTTTGAACCTCTCCTTGGTGCATTTAATACCTGTGGGCATGGGCGGGTCTCAGCCGCCTTCCTCAGCAGGGTGTGGCCCCCTGCTCTGCAGTCAGGCACCAGCTTCCTGACCTGGGGGAGCTCAGGCAGCTGCACAGCCAGTGTGGCATCCAAGGCCACCCATCCACTCCCTCTGCACCTGCCTGGGCTTTTCCAGCTGCCACACCCACGCCTTTGCAGGGCCACACGCTGCCCAAGAGCTGGAGCCCCCGGAAGGCCTTCTCCAGGCCTCCTTTGTTGCGCCTTCCACCGGAAAGCATCCCACCGCTCGGCACCGCCTGCCCTCAGATCAGCCCGCAGGCACCAGCAGCAGCCCCACAGATCTCAGGGGCACTCCTCCTGGCTCTGGTCAGCCTCCCTTTCCACTCCACTCTAGGCAAGAGGGCCGGCCTCTCCTCCCTGGAACAAGCCCCTCCCTGTCCAGAGCCCAGTGCTGCAGGCTTCTCGGCATCCCAGCTCCCTAGTGGTCCTCAGGAGCTGTGGGCCAGCAGCTCCTGTGGGTTGTCCACATGCCAGGGAGGGCGGGAAAGGAGGAGGTCTGCGTCCAGCGGGCTGGGGTCCATCAACACTGTCAACCAGTGACTCGAGGCCCTCTTCCAGTGTCCGTCTTCTTAGAAGCCCTCCTGGCCCACTGACCACAGCTGGCCCCGTCCATCCTGTTCTTTAGGTGTCCCCTCTGTCACTGTACCTGTGCCACCTTCTGCTGTATTTTTATTTCTTTGTTGCCTGTCTTTCCCATTAAGACTATAGATCCTGGAGGGCAGGAGCTTTTATCTTCTAATCCCAGCATTCAGAACAATCTTTTTTTTTTTTTTTATAGTAAATGAGTTTTTAAAGTGTTCCCAAAGTCCATCAGTGAATGGTACTGCCAAGTGACAGATTTCAGCTCACATCTTGGCAGCACAGTAAGTCAGACCTTCTTAGTGTTCCATATCATGACTGACAGGACCCTGAGCCAGTAAGTTAGGTACCCCAACCATGCAGAAGTAAGGACACCAGCTTGACTTGGTGATCAATAAGAGCTCGATTACTGTGCAGAGCTGTGAGCTGGTCAGTTTGATTCAGGAGGAGTGTGTGACTTTATCCCCTCTGGCTTCTGTGGTAAACTCACCAAGATGACAGCCTTGGAAGACAGGGAGTGCAGAACACCCCCTGACTATTCATGCTAGAGTCAGTGCTTGATGACAGATATACAGAAAAACACGATTTCTGCATCATTCACTGGGAATTGGCTGCACCTTGAAAGACCACCGGTGAAAGAAGCTTAAATTTCCAAATGAAGCTTTCCACCACTTGAGGGGAATCTAGAATGCAGCCCAAATCCCCAGTGGGACAGACCCCCCAGCTAAGCGGTGCCAGCGCATGAGCTGGCTGCAACTTCACTCAGCTTCAGCCGGCGGAGAGTGGGCTGAGCACTCGCCTCCTTGATCGCTGGACAGAGAAGACAAGGAGCTTGAGTCTTCATGCACTTTTCAATACTGAGAAGCATCGATCTCAACATAGAAGGAGGAACCCTGAGCACAAAGATGCTCCGTGCTAGCCCTCTGAGAACCCGTGACCATGGGGCTGCTGAGACCTTGGGCGGGATGCCAGAGTCCCTCAGCTCACCCTGGGTATCGAGAGAGAAGGTTGGCTTCCTGATGATCATGCACTCACAGCCGACCTTGCGCGGGGTCGTCCTGCCAGGTGGGACTTTAAATATCACGGGGACCAAACCTACCCCAGGGCAGGGATGGCTGCTGAGGGCTGCAGGCTGCAACTAGGGCCGGCTTCTGCTCCCACAGGGAAGCAGGAGGGGATGTGGACAGTGACCAGTGCCTGTCCTCTCTTGCACCCCAGGCCCCAGAGAAGGGCCAGAGCCAGTGGACACGTCACAAGACACCCCCATCAGCCCCTCACGAGCTCACCAGGCACCAGTGCTCTGGCACAGGGCCAGCTACACTTGCCTCCTACACAGGGAAGGGCTTGGAGAGCAGGAAGGGCTGGGGTCAGCGCCCGGTGTCGGGAGGAGTGGGACTTGAGGACAGGGAAGACTGCAGCAAGTCTGCTGCTTGGTGTGAGGAGGCTGAGCCTCTCTGCCCCACTGTGGCCTGATGAGCATCCAGCTGGGGTGCTGTGCAGTGGGCAGAACCATTGACCCCCAGAGGCTCCCGGGACATGGCTGCAGCTGGCAGCCCGACAGCAGGCCTGGGCCTCTGAAGCTTGCCCTCCTTGAAGCTTTCACTCCACCGCCCCCAACCCCAGCTCACAGGGAGGGGCTCCAGGGGGACAAAGCTCAACTTACATGTGTCTGCAATTGCTGCCCTTGTTTCTGATGCCCCATGTCACACCTGCATATTTCTGGCGTGCCGGGTTGCTAATGGACACAGGACATGGCAGATATGGGGATCCCTGGCGTCCATTCAGGTGCACCTCAGGCCACTCTGTGTCCAGTGGGTACATTCTATTCCACGTCTGACTCTCCCCCTCTCACCTCATGAGGAGAGGAAGTGGAACTGGAGGAGAAGCATGCGGTGGGCCCAGAGCCGAGCAGCTGAGGTTCCATGCAGGACCTCAGACGCTCTGTGGACAAGGCCCTTTCAGGGTCTGCAGGGCGGGTGGGCTCTGCCTCTGAGCACTGTTCCTCTCTCTTCTGCTTCTGCAGTAAGAGGAGTGCACTCGGGATGAAGGTCCTGGGGGCACATCACTGAGTTGGGGTAGGGCGCCGACTCACAGAGCAGTCTGCTTTCCTGACATCCAAGCTTCCTCTGAAGCTCTGGGCTGACAACCCCCTACTCTCGCCTGTTCTAGTCCATTCCACGAGACCATCTCTGGGGCCAATGCCTGTAGCCCAGTCCTCCAAGATCCTATATGGCTCTGCAGGTCTCTGCTCAGTGCACCTCTGGAAGGAATGTGCCTTAGGTCCATGGGCATGACCCAATGTGCCAGCCAGAATCAGCTTCAGCAATTTCAATGGCTCGAGACAGAAAAATAATGAAAACTTGGCCAAGGTGCTTCCCATGTGTTGGGGTCTGTAAACAAGTCAGGATGGCGCCTGGCATTTTGCCAGAGGGAGTGGTTTGTGAGGTGGCGCCAGCGAGCCATTAAGTGTGGAGATTCCTTATTGGTTGACTGCTGTATCTAGTTTATGTTAATTAGATAAGCTGTGTGGAATGTATATACACCCCTCCTGTCCTACAGTAAACGGCTCCCACTCCTGCTGTATCAGTCTACACAAGTCGCTCGTCCCTCCCCCCACCTGCTGCCCCTGACTATTTTGCCCAGACAGCCGGGCTGCGGCACCCATGTGTTTCACAGAGCTGCAACACCTCCTGGGAGACCAGTTTCAGGAAAGTCCCAAGCTTTCCTCAGCGTCCAGTATCAGTTCCAACCTCAGAAAGAGAACCTTGTCCCATCTGAGTGGATGTGATTACCCACCAGCAAAAGAGAAGTGCTGAGTGCGCTGGACCCTAATGCTGACCATCAGAAGGCACTATGCTCTGGGCTCTGGGACCACCTTTCTAGCACCCTCTGCTTCCTGTGTGCATGCAAGGGGAAGCCTAGCTGCAGGAAACATCCCATTTCCATGTGCAAGGTCCACTGAGATCCTCTCATGTGCCTTTA
Source organism: Callospermophilus lateralis (assembly GCF_048772815.1). Taxonomy (NCBI): domain Eukaryota; kingdom Metazoa; phylum Chordata; class Mammalia; order Rodentia; family Sciuridae; genus Callospermophilus; species Callospermophilus lateralis. Next base: position 1,156,138 of record NC_135305.1, on the reverse strand, counting down.
AAACCTGCCTTTGGGTGGGCTTCACTCACGGCAGTGCCCCCAGAGCAGGTGTTGCTCTGGTCTAAGTGCTGCCTGCCCTCTGTCCCTGGCACCCAGACCCCCATGCCCACAGTCCTGCTCTCCTGGGCAGTTTTCCAGGACAAGGGGTCCCCCGAGATGTAATAGCTACAGCATCAACTCTGGGCACCAACCTCCCAACTCCAGCCATGTTCAGTGCCCCCTCCACTCCCCTGATGGTGCTGAGTGCCCACTGCTGACCTGTGCCCTCTCCTTAAAGGGTGAAGCAGAGCTCTGACCTGCTCCAGGCATGCTGCCCGTGTTCTCAATGCTGAGTTTTTTCTGGACTGCAATACCTTGTCCCAAAGGGCTTCTGAGGGCCCATTCCCTGAGGCTGCTAGACGTGCACCCCAGGTAGACGCCTGTGGCAGGCTGGGCACTGCGCTTGGGAGACCCTGCAACCTTGACAGCCGGGACCTGCCCTCAGGGCCCTGCTCTTCACTACACTGTCCAGCAGCTGGTACAGCAGGAGAGCTGAGGGGAGCCCACGGTCAGTGGGCCACTCAGACACGGTCACTCTGGAGACAGCTGCAGAGGAGGTGAAAGACAAAGCCTGGACACAGCAGGGAGGCCACAAGCATCACCTGGGATAGTGAGTTCTCGTGCTGCAGCCTGGGGTGCATGTCTGAGGCGGTGGCCTGGGACAGGGCCTCCAGGAAGGGCAGGTAGCGCTGGAGGGCTTTGGCCAGGGCCACCTCATTCCCCAGGTCGTATCGCCAGTTATCTCCAACATCCTGTTGTGGGGACCTGAAAAACAAAGGAGAGCATGGAGGAGTCATGGGTCTGCTCCGTGCTGACAAGTTGCCACGCGTGGACAGGTGTGTGGGATGCATGTGCCAGGGCCCCTGCCTTCCAAGCAAGAGCGCTGTGCGAGTCCAAACCTGTGCGCCCACCTGCACCTCCCACTCCTTGACTGCGAGTGCAAATTTCTCCAGGCACTGCTTGAGCCTCAGAGTTCTGGCAAAGAGAGTGGGTCAGCCCAGCAGTGCCCGTGTCCTAAGCCTTTGTGAGGAACTGCCGAGTGTCTCAAAGAGCGCCAGCACACACCCTGTTCCCACAATGCCCCCTAAGGGCCAAGTGCAGGAGACAAAGCTGAAATATGGCCAACAAGTGGAGGACATCCACGTGTAAGAGGAAGAGTGAGAGGTGGGGAGCAGGAGGGGCAGGCTGGGGGCCAGTAGGGTCTGTGTTGTAGCTGGTGGCCCCTCACCAGCTCTCGGCACCACAGTCTCCACTGCCCGTCCAGGGAGAGGCTGGCCTCAGTGGGCGCAGGCACCATTGGTACCACCAGCCTGAGCATGGGCAGCTCAGGTGTGCAGGATCTCGGGAGGTGCACACAGCAGCCCATGCCATGACCAGGAGGCAGGAGTCCACACGCACTACGTGGTTCCTAGACCCAGGTCTCCGCCAATTCGTGCACTGCAGGAAACGCACTGGGGTTTTAGTGGCCATGGCTCATCATAAATTCCCCACTGAGAGTGACCCTGGGTGGCTGCAGCCAAGGTCTTCCTAGGGAGTGCCTGGTTCTCAAGAAGGACGACTAACATCAGGGCTGTGTGTAGTTCATATTTTAAATGCCAACATCACTAACTAGCAGGGGGTACGAATCAAAGCCACAATGAGACATCATCTTGCCCTGTTTAAGATGGTGATCACCAAACAATCAAGTGTTGGCTGGGACATGAAGAAAAGGGAGCTCCCGCACCCTGTTGGTGGGGACGTAAACTGGACCTTTATGGAGAACACAACGGAGGCTCCTCAAGAAACTGACAACAGGTTCTGGTGTGAATCCAAGACCAAGAACTGGCCCAGATGCTGCAGGTCCACCGCAGCCAAGGCCTAGACTGGACCTGGGTGCCCACCGGCAGAGGAGGGACGCAGGAAATGGAGCACAGGTACACTCGGGCGGATCATTCAGCTCCAAGAAGTAGGGCTGGAGGACAGCGAGTCGAGTGAAGTAAGCCAGACGGACAGGTGTGGGAGCCTGTCCTCTCGCAGGTGGATGCTGGAAGAATCAGCCTGGGTGTCCAGCAGCGAGGACGAGAGGCTGGGAAGGGAGGAGAGGGAACGCAGGGCGGCAGATCACAGGTACCAGGAGTGAGTTCTGGGGCTCCCAGCACAGTAGGGGTGACTACAGTTCACCAGAACCTACTGTGCACTTCACGAGGAAGAGAGGAGAGGAGCCTGAAGGCTCCCGCAGCAAGAGGTGACGGGGACCGGGGACAGAAAGGCTCATGGCCCTGATGTGACCAGTCCACGCTGGACCCCGTGTTGAAAAGGAGGACCCAAAGGCACGGACATGCAGTTATCACATGCCAATAAAAAAAAAAAAAACTTAAGGCTGAGATTTACCAAAAACCTTCCTATTTGATCTTAAGTATCTCAATGGATGAACCTTCCTTGATTTCATTTCCAGTGCTTCTTCTAGGTGTATGGCTTAGCCTTAAAAAGAAATGTAATTTATCAAGTAACTCACAGCTGGCTGCATTTCAAATCATGGCTATAGCTCCCAGGACCATTTTTAATGGATGAAACTTCATGTTACATGCTATCAGGGAGTAATCTAACTCAAAGTCATTTACTCGTTGGATATTTTGTCTATTCCTCTCACTAACTGCTAATCAATACACAGAGCTAGCTCATAAATGAGTTTTTCGATGGTCTGTCCATCCTCCCATGCCTGTCCACCACGGAGGCTGGTTTGTGACCCTGCACTGTGGGTGACGATGGCCTTCATCACCATGCTGCACGACGCTGTAGCAATTAACTTGCAGGCTGACTCCTGCCCTGTCACCCAGCGTGAAGCAGGTCGAACCATTCTAAGAACACATTTTCCACTTCAAAAAGGTGGAGGGTATTTCACACTAAGGACTCCACTATTCTTGTGCACCCGGATGAACTGGCCCTGGACCCCAGCATATGTGATGCTCAAAGCTGTCACCCAAGTGGTCAGAGGGAAAAGTCCAAATTGGGGTCAGAACCACAGCAAAGAGCTTTGCAGCCGGCACCTCCCTGCTGACTCAAGTCCGTTTCAGGCCATTTCTCTCCTCACACGAAACCTTCACAGCCACCACAAGTTCTCTGGAGGAGTCCGGCTCACAGGCAGGTCTCTTCCTGGACCTCAGGCCCCTCACGGCAGCACCCACGGTCCCATGACTCCTCGTCCACGCGGCTTGCTCTGCTGGAGGCACTGTGTGCAGGGAGCAGGCTGCTGGCTCAGGTGGGCCCAGGACCAGACTTCCCGGAAGACCGGGTCCTCATCTCATCCTTACTCCTGAACAGACTGTTGGTGCGAGGCACATTACTCATTCCTCTGAGGAACCACAGCCAAACGTGCGGAGCGCTAGCTGCTACTCCCCAGGTGACAGAGGAGCCCGCAGAATGCTCCAGAATGATGAAGCGAAGACGCCGGCGGAGCCCTGGGTGGTGCAGTCACCACACAACAGCACCGGGAGACCCTGGCTCCCTCCTTCCTTCCCTCAACAAGTGTGGACACTGCTCCTGGCCAGGGTGAGAGCCAGGAGCAGGCGCCAGGTCAGACCCCACACTCAGAAGGAGCAGGGAGGAAGGAAAGAAGCTGGAGGAGGAGGGCTCCCACCCAGCACCCTCTCACGGTGAGGTGAGGCCAGGAGTAGACTGCAACCCAGGCCAGGGCCGCAGGGGATCCAAGATGAGAGACAGCTACGAACACTAAAGAAGATAAAAGGCACCCAGGCATGTCCCCGAGGACGAGAGGAGGAAAATCAGGAGCTGCTGCGGTAGATTCCCCACCGGGCTGCCCAAAGGGCTTTTAAGAGGCCACCCTTCAAACTGAGTCCAAGGGAAGATGACCACAAATTCGTCAGGCAGCACAAATGAGGCGGAAGCAGGACTGGCGATTCTGACATGTGGATGGCAGCCAAGAGGGAAAGCATCTGAGCTCCACCTTCAAACGGCAAACGGCAGGGACAGCCGATGGGAAGCTCACAGCACGCCGCACAGCCAGATACAGCTACAGGGTGGCAGGGGCTGAGGACATGGGCAGAGAATGTCCGCCACCTCTGCCCAAGGAGGGCCTCTGTCCTCCAGCCAGAGAACAGTTCTTCTCCAATCCCACTAGGAAGGGAAGAACAGAGAGAGCCAGCCCAGGAGAGCAGCGGGCCCTCTGCCTTCACCCACAGGTGCACCTAGTGGCACCCCGACACAGATGGAAACCACCGCTACAAGACGAGCCTGCAAGGAAGACCCCTCTCCAAGGAAACAAACAGCGGTTTCTCAGGGACCAGGACCATGCACAGGACCCCCACAAGGACACTCCAGTCTCTACGGATGACGCTTCGACTCTTGGTCTCACTGATGATGAAAATAAAAGCAGAGACAAACTACCATTCTTCATGACACGGCCTTGGAAGGTGACCAGTGCCGTGCACTCAGGAGCGTGAGGTCCCGGAGCCTGTCTGGGGTCCTTTAAAGTCTCTCAGGTGCTGGGTGCCATGTGTCTCCCACTTAGGCAGTTGCTCCTCAGTCACTGACCACCTCCTGGACTCCTGGAGCCAAGTTTTCTCGGTGCCTGGGTCCCTTGCCCTTCCCAGGCACCCACCACCCCTGAGCCAGGTGGAGTCGTCATCTGGGAGTTACCAGGAACGCTGTGAAGGGCAGCAGGAGGGCCTGAAAGTGGGACTGAAGGCAGCCCCAGGGAGCACATGAGGGCTCCACAGAGACGTCCTGTGCCCACCAAGGACTCTGGTGGCGCTTCTCGTTCTTAAAGGCATTATAGGCAGATAGGTGCGCAGGGGCGAAGGCAGGTCCCGCCCTGGTGTGGCCGTGTGCGCAGTCGCCATCTGCTGCTCTCCTCTCCCCAGGCCCTACAAGGACAGTGCCTCACCCATGCCACGAGACGCAGGAGGACATCTAGATTTTTGTGCCATGGGGATTTTCTGACTCAAGACTGTGGTTCTGGGTGTCTTCTCTCAGGAAAAAAAAAATGGACTGTCCAAACAGAAACCCTAGGAAAGGCCCTGTGTGTGCTTTTAACATGAAAAACCGTGCAGCGGTGAGAGCCGGCAGCCCCGCTCTCCTGCTGTGTCTGTCTGGCTGCTTTTCTCCACCTGCAGGATGGGGCTGCTGTAGTCTCTACTCCTGTGGCAGCATGTGTGAGACAGAGTGAGCACATGTCTGAACAGGCTGCCTGCTTCAAGCAACTGTACAGGAGGTCCTCTGCCTGTCCTGCAGTGGGGAGACTTCTTCCTGAGAAGAGGGGATTCTTGACCTCCGCATGCACAGAGGCCTAAAGATGCAGGATTTCCCAAAGGAGCCATGGAAGAAAATCTTGGCGTGCCTCTTGGTGACAAGCAATGTGGCCTTCTCTCCTGGGTCGGGATACAGCAGAGCAAGAAGTCTCTTCCTCACAGACAGCTGACCTTCTGGAGCTTGCACCAGGAAGACTGGGGTGCTCACTACGACACAACCCAGCTTAATAATGTGACAGACCCCAGAGTAACCCTGGACTGTGCATACCTGGCTCGGCTGGAAGGATCCCGAGGCTGTGGGTAGGCTCTGGGGAGGTTTGCCAGCTCCTGTGCCATCACACGCTGGGTATAGTCATCTTGCCACGTGAAGCCTGTGGGGACAGGGGTGAAAACTGAGTTACTGATTCAGAAGTTTGGCCATGCTTCTGCCTGCGCCCCATCCCGGATGGCTCCCTCACACTGCTGACACCCCATACAAGCCGGGGATCCCCCGCTGCCCCTTACTAGTCAGTCTTCTTCACGGAGTCCAACTCTCAAATCTCTAGACCAAAAAGACTGCTGACACTTTTTCCATTGTTTCCAACAAGCACCATGGTGCTGGCTATGGCTGAAGCAAGACCCTTAAGCCAAATGTGATGTCGGTCCCAAGGGGACCCTGTCTCCCTTGGTCCCAACAAGAGACGCTTCCCCTCCACAAAGGGCATGTTCTTGTCCATGCTTACCGCCATCTTGACCATTTGTCCTCCCTGACCCCATGCTGCTTGGGAGCAAGCGCTCAGGTGGACCAAGGGGTGTTGCTCCAGGAGAGCGACTGCCATGGGGCTTGACGCACTGCCTCTGGGAACCAGTGACACTGTATTTACACTCAAATGTTATGACAAAGAGACTTACAACCAGGGCAAAGCAGTTGTGAAGGCAAAATCCATGTGATTATGCATTAATTACATGCACTGTGGATCACATGATAATTAGGCTCAGAATTACCAAATAACTCCTAAGAATAATTATTATGCAATTTGTACATTTTAGATCTTATGGTAACACTTTCGCACTTAGAACTACCCCATGCAATTATCCATAATTATCTAATCACTAAATATCATGTAATTACAGAGGTATATTTTTATGCCCTGTACAAAACACATTACTAAAATCTTCAGATCAGAATGGCTCTGTGCGTGTGTGTGCTGCAAGTCCAGAACACACGCTCTAGATGGCATTGAAAGACAGCTCAGTAGACGTAACTGGCCTTCAAGAACACACTTAGATATGTTTTTCAAATGCAAATCTAAATTGTTTTAAGTCCACACATGGCCATCCAAACAGGGGCCACAGTCCTAAGTCCCAGAAGGCCCAGCAGCACCACTACCAAGGCAGGGGGCCTCCTGCTGGTGCTAAGTAGCTGTCTTTGGCGTGTGACACACAGAGACTGGGTCACTGTAGGGACAGTGCCCACAACCACTGCTGCACACACAGTGTGGCTGCACTTGACTGAAAGCAAACCCACCCTCTAGTAAAAGCAGCTGAAGGGGCCCCTGCAGAAGGCGCCGTCCACGGCTCTGCTTCACCCACCCAGGGGCATCTCCAATGAAGGGTGCTTTCGAAAGTTGAAACAACATCTAGCCCTTTGGATTTAGAAAATAAGCACATTTTAAGTATGGCATTCCCCAAGGATAGCCATAATATTAATATTTATCAGGATACAAAATCAAGGGCACAAAAGGGAATTTCCAGGAAAACAACTTCATTTATAAAATTAGGCAACTGAAATTCAAGTATCTCAACAGCATGGAAGCCTGAGCTACGTTATAAAGGCTCCATTGTTAGGACAACTGCTGGTCAGCCAGAAAGGGCCGTATGTGGGAGTGCAAGGAGGGTCCAGGACCCTGACCAGATCACTGAACCTCTCTGGGAGGGGGAGGACCATGCTCTTGGGGGGAAAATGAGGTAAGGCAGAGACCTGGGTGTCTCAGCATCCCCGTGCAGTGCTCTCTGGGCGTAAGTGTGAGAGGCACCCACTCCACTGGGTGACGCCAAGGGAGGCAGAGTGATGAGCTGTGACCTGGCCCACAGAGTCAAGGAGATCCAGGGGTGGAAACTCCCACCCTGCCCTCAGGTGTCCACAGAGGTGGGGGGGCCTGGGCTTCTACCTCCCAGCACCCGTGCTCTCCCTGGCCGGGCAGTGCCAGGAAAAGCTGTCAGAACACCACGTTTGAATGAGTTTCAAAGTCTTATAATATACAAAAGTAACCAGTTTCAATTGAAAATCATTGCTTACAAGAAGAACCAAGAATACCTCCAACTGAAAGAACACAGAGAATCAAGAGCTCCCAGCCCCGGGATGAAAGGTGTGAGACCCCATGGCGCCATGATGACACTGCTTCCTACGCCACTGTGCACACCCCCGAGACCAACCAACAGCAGCATCCCGCCAAAGCAGGTGGAATAAAGACCCAGATGGAGTCTCGTGACTGAGGAGTACAGTAAGAAACACAATGTTCTACAGAAAGAGGGAAGAGTCAGACGTGGAGCAGAGCAACACAGATCCTCCAGTTTCAGCCACAGAGAGCAAGCAGTCCAGAAAATGAGCAGAGGCTCAGAACTCTGAGGCCATGACCCAAGATCTGCCGTTCAGGCTGCAAATGCCTCAAAAGTAGAGGAGAAAGAAGGCAGGGCCAGAAGAAACTCGGAAAAATAATGGCTGAAAACCTCTCGGTTTTGACAAAAGACAAAAAATTAAAACTTCAAGAAGCTGAATACATCCAAACAGGATGATCCTGATTCTTCTCCAAGATTCATCATGATTTGATTTCTGATGACCTCAAAGAAAAAGTCTTGACAAAGACACAAAAAAAACGATGCCTTCTTTACATGCAAAACATGATTCATACGACAGAGGATTTCTCATCAGAAACCCTGGAAGTCACAGGAAATAGCAGGTTTCAAGTGCTAAAGAACAAGAAGAGTCAACCCAAAATCCATCGATTTACCCATCCATCAGCCCATGAGAACATCCTTCAGGAATGAGCAGGAAACCGTCAAGCTCTCCAGTCCACACAGCCAGGGACACCCTTCAGGAATGAGGAGACATTAAGATGATCTTAAATAGAGGAGAGAGAAGAGCTAAACAGAAAGGAGAGGATGAAAGCAGCCCCCTATGAATCAGGAAAGAACAGGGCAGGCAACAGGTAACTACAGGGGCCTCCTCCTCTTGAGTTCCAGTGTGAGCACGGTTTCTCCCGAGTCCATGCAGGAGGAGCATTTAATAATCATGTACACACGAAGACCAGTAAACTGTGCTCATTTAGCTGGTAAAACAGACACCAGCAAGCTATGATATGTCGTTATATATCTACACTAAGAAAGATATCAGGATGTCAAAAACATACATTCAAAAGCATAGCCGAAAAATTAAAATGGATTCCCCCATGCTAAAATAACTTAAAGGGAGGGAAGAAAAACCAGAGAAGTAAAAACTAGGAAACAAAAAAAGGAAAATTTAAGTTCCAGTATATCAAGGACTAGATTAAATGTCAATACATCAGTGAAAACAGGCATTGGCTGAGAGGATTTTAAAAACTACTCAACTATGTTACCTGTTAAACTAACTTCAAATATAACAACATAGGAAGAATGAAAATAAAAATATGGGGAAAAAACATCACGCAGGCATTAAAGAGCAGCAGCGATGCGTACTTTAATATCAGATAAATGAATCATCAGAGAAAATAAAATTGAGAGAGTCAGAGGAAAATTACATAGTGATAGAAGGGTTAATCCACCAAGATGCAGCAGTCCTAAACATGCATGCACCAAATGTCCGAGCAGCAACATATGTGGAGCAGAAGCTGATCGAACTAAAGAAGAAACAGAAAATTCCACAATTAGAGCTGTTAGTTTCACATCACTTTCTCAGCAAATGATAAAAAACTATTTAAATAGAAAACCAGCAAATGCAGACAAGAACTCATGAGTGCCGTGGGCAACAAGGCCCAGTGAGCACTGGTGGAGCACCACCCAGCCACGCGGAACGCATCCCATCAGCCACCCATGCAGCATGGGCCAGGACCACATCCCAGTCAGCACACAGGCCTCAGCAGCAGGGAAGGAACAGGACCATTCAGAGAGTGTTCCTAACACTGCAGAGGCCTGCTGGTAATCAGCCTCAGAAAAATAATGGGGAAATCTCCAGACGCCCAGAAAGCGAACAACGTATTTCTAAGTTATCCTGGACCAAAGGGAATCCAAGGTGGTAAAGCACACTATTCTGGATGAAGCCAAAGTGCAGCAAGATCCCAACATTACGGCTCACAGTTAAAGCAGAGCTGTGAGGGGCATGTTTAGCACTGAAGGCTTATGTTAGGCAAAGAGAGGGCTCAAATCAGCAATCTACATTCCAATCAAGAATCTACATAAAAAACAGTAAAATAAACCCAAAGAATGTAGGAGGAGGAGAATGATAGGTCAATGAAATTTTTTTTAAAAATTATTTTTTGGTTGTAGTTGGACACGATATCTTTATTTTGTTTATTTATTTTTATGTGGTGCTGAGGATCAAACCCAGGGCCTCGCACGTGCTAGGCAAGTGCTCTACCGCTGAACCACAACCCCAGCCCTAGTCAATGAAATTTAAATTAGAAAAAGACAGAGAAAAATGTGACAACAAAAACTAGCTCTGTGAAAAGATCAGTAAAACTGACAAACTTCTAGCAAGAAAAAGAAAAAGATATGACAGATTGCCAATATACGTGATAAAACAGGGAATGTCACTGTGGACATCGAAGGGATAATAAGAGAATCAACAACTTTACACTCATGAACTTTTGACAACATTGGTGAAATGGTGGGGGCCTGGAAAAATATAAACTACCATAATTGATCCAACTCAAGATAGAGAGTTTAATAACCTGTAACGATTAAGGAACTGGACTTCAGAATTTAAGACCTCCCCACAAAATAGACATGCGGGCCTAGATGGAGAATTTGGAAGAATCCTACCAAACGTCTAAAGAAGCATTAACATAGATTCCACATAATCTCTTCCAGAAAACAGAAGAGGAGGAAACAGTTTCCACTCCGTTTCATGTAGCCACTACTAATCTGATATCAAAGGCAGACCATGACAGTACAAGAAAAGAGACCTGCAGACCAATATCCCTCATGAGTGTAGATGCAAACAACCTTTAAAACATGAGCAAGTAACATCTGGCAATATATGAAAATGATCATTCACCACAGGGTTTATTTCCACAAGGAGAGGTTGGTTCACTATTCAGAAATAAAATCAGTGTGATCTACAATATTAATAGGCCAAAGAAGAATAAAAATCAAACCATCATAACAATCAAGGCAGAAAAAGCAACTGAAAAATGTAATGCCCATTTATCATTAAAACTATCAGAAAAAAAAAGAATCAAAGATATCCAAAATTGATAACAACTGGTCAACGTTTTGCCCTGAAAACCCCTGAGGCTAAAGCCAGCCACACCTGTTGGCACAAACCAAAAGTTCTCTACTGGGGGTTTGGAACAAAGAAAGATGTCCACTCACCAACGTATTCAACAGAGTGCTGAGAATTCCGACTAGTGCAAGGGGAAATAAGGGCAATAAAACATGCATATCAGAAAATGTACCTATTTCCAGATGACATGGCTGTCTACATGGAAAATCCCAAGGAATCTACAAAAGAAAGAAAGAAAGAAAAAACCTCCTAGAACTAATAAGTTCATTTCCTACATACATACAAAGAGAACTAACATTAAATACTATTTATAGTTGCTTGAAAGTTTAAATACTTAGGGATGGATCTAACAAAACATGTATAGGACTTGTGTACTGGAAATTACACAATGGGATGAAGGAAATCAAAGATCTAAATAAATGACAGATAATCCATGTTCGTAGATCTAAAGTCTCAATGTAAAATTATGTTAATTCTCCCCAAATTGATACACTGTAAAGGTTTGACATAATTCTGGTACAAATTTCAGCAAGATTCTTTGTGGGTACAGACAAGCAATTTATATGGAATAACAAATTAACTAAAGTCACTAAAACTGGAAAAACAGAAATATAGCAATAGAATCATTGCACATAATTTTGGATCTTATCCCATCAGTACATAGCCTAGACTATGTGTATGGGTGGAGAAACAGACAGATAAATCAATAAAGTATAATTGAAAGCCCAAAGAGAACTTCCTTGGTGGTCAGGACATCCTGGAGGTGACTGAGACATTCGTGCAAGAACCCTCCAAATGCGGGGACGAGCATCTATTCAGAAACATGAGAGCCTTCCCAGAAGCCTGGGATGGGGGAGTGCCAGGAACCTCCAGAGGTGGGGGTGAGTGTCTAAATCAAGACTCTAATGTGGGGAAAGGGGTGCCAGCAGGGGAAGGACCCCAGATAAGCTCTGGGTCTTATGTTAAAATATTGTAAAGACAGTCCTAGGACAAAGGGAAAAAGAAGCCACAGGTGATGAAATGCTGCTGTTTTATTTGAACTCACTGAGCACAAGAATCTCCAGGAAAAATTCTAGGCCTAGGGATAGGGAAGAACATGGAAAGCACAGATCCTACCCAGGTCTGAGTCATACTGTAAAAGTCTGCCACAGACTCTATTTTAATTTCTAAGGGCTTTTACCTGATAGTTCTTCTGTCTCCTACCCATAGGGATTTAATATTTGGTAAAAAGGTACAAAATCTTTGTTTCCCGTCTGTTCTGTGTGTTTCTGTGCACATCTTGTATTGTATGTTGTGTTTACATATGTGCTTGTGTTTATATTATTACATGGTACCAAAATTAGCATATAGGTAAATGAGACTCATCAATTTTAAAAAAGAAATGGATCCAAATGCCTTTCAGTTCACATAACTGAAACTGATTAAATAGATATGAGTAAAGATGTCTTTAAGATTACTAACCACAAGTTTTTAGGTAGACAACCAATCAAGATAGTATTGATTTCTATAAAATATTTAAAGGTCAACATCTATTACTTCTAAGGAATTTTCTTTGTAAGAAATAACTGACTTAAAGTGTTAAGTAGACTTATTAGATACCTTGATTTCATGGGTAATATAAGCTTGATATCAGTAAATTAATTTTAACATAAATGTGATTAATCTCCATAAATATGTTTGTGAGAAGAGACATCTGATTACTTTGCAAAGCAAAAAAACTAAAACATCAATTAAGTATAAATTCAAGAACACTTGGTTTTTCTTCAATTCCACAAGGTAACATATATTAGGATACATTAAATGTGTTTTTATAAATTAGTAAATGAAAAAAAAAAGTTCAAGATTGCTTGTTTCTGGGTCTTATCCTAAAAACAAGGTTTCTAAGAGTTAAAATCCTGACAGGTATAATTTAATATGCAAAGAATAAAGTTTCAGCTGTGTTTCAACTAAAGTACTGTAAAAAGGTTTTAAAAAGACTAATTTGTATAAATTCATAAATTTCATAAGGATTGTTTCAGAATGTAACCATTAATATGCTAATTTTCTATGTTGAAAAACAATAAAGGCTCCTTTAAACACTGATCTGCTCTTACCTATCAAGATGATTTCTGGTATCTTCTAAGTTTTATTACTTAGGAAAACTAAGTCTTGAAAGAATTGGGGTTTGTACCTGTTTCAAACTCTTCTAAATGATTACTACATAGATGTATGTACCTGTCATGTTTACTTATGTATACACCTGAGAACAGTTTGAGCCTGTTAAGTTCTAATGTAAAGTCAAACTTAGTTAATGGACACCGATGTGACCGTGACTCTGACCATTATGGCTTCTCTGTATATCAGATACATTCATGCTCTTCAGGTATACCACCCTTTGAAAATGTAAAGTTTAATTCGAGAGCATTTTCACTAAGTTGGTCTTCTTCAAACAAAAACTGTCTGTAGCAATAGTCTCCTTCAGCTGTATATAGAAGTAAGCAATCTGGTTGGTATTTATGTCATTTGATGTTTTGTAACTGGATAAAGGTAACCTGTTATCGATAAGTTTTGTATCACAATTCAGCCTGGCCACTTGGTTTTAATCAAGACCTGGGGAGAAGGCAAGCTTCAACTGACCCGAAAAGGACCTTATCAAGTGGCCCCTGATCACTGGTGGCTATCTTAACTGTTAAAAAGAGGACTCATTTCAATGGGTGGTTTCCAACTCAAAAAGTCACCATGGCTAAGATGGATGGCAATACCAAAGGATAAAAGAACAAAAATGAAAATGAGACCACAAGGTATAAAAATGTAGACTTGTGAGAAACAAAGTTCAGTGGTCCCTTCTTAGCATAGAACACTCAGCCTTGATTGCTCAGAAGCGGGCTCAGCACGCTCAATGCCCGAGCATTGTGGTTTAGTTATAGTCCTTCCCTTTGCCCTCCCCAGTCCTAAGCCACTTGCATAGATTACAACCCCAAGCTCCTCCTACCAGAGCAGGGGACAGTGCTACATCAGGGATACAAACAGGCGGACTGCCACCCAAACATGCTTGCTTGCCAGACTTTGCTGTTGCACACCTTCTGCAGAGTGAAGTTTGCCCAGCTGCTTCCACCCCAAGGTCGACTCCCTGAGGCACCCAGGTATTCTAACAGAATGGAAGGAGGTCTCCTGTGGGGGTGTGCATATGTGTCACGCAGCACGTTTCCCACTGGGCCCCTCCTGCCGGCGGGCGTGCTCAGCCACTTGGTGTGGCGTGTGTTGAGGAGGTCGGGGAGCTGAGCCCTCTTCCTGAGCAACGGCATAGCCACTCCACCCCAGGAGTGCCAGGCAGCCCACACCGGTGGACGGGTCTGCACAGTGGATGGAATGCGCACCAGGTGGAGAAGACAGGTTTGTTAGGCATTCCTCTCTCTGACCTGTGGACATCTGGGTCCGGCTCCCCTGGGAAATCCTATTGATGGCCACATAACGGAGTAAGAAAGGGCAAGCGTAGCAAGACTGGTGAAGGCCCCTGGACCGAAGCCCTGCTCACAGTGGGTCGGGCTCAGCAGAGGACCAGGAGGGGGAGATTCACCAGGAAGGGGATGCTCAGGAGCCAGAGCAGCGCAGAGTGTGGAGGAGTGTGGAGGAGGGTGTGCTTCCCTGTGGGGAGGCGGGCAGAGAAGCACAGGGATCCTGGGGGCCTCAAATCAGCATGGGAACCTCGAAGGGAGGTGCAGGCCGGCAAGGGGGTGTTACACAGGGAGTGTCCCAGGGACCACAGATCAGTGAGGAAACCTAGCCACAAAGGGGCTGCAGGTGGAGAGACTTGGGAGAGAAGCAACCTGGTTTGCAGGAGGCTCACTTGGGGATTGAGCAGCAGCAGCATTTTGCCCCTGTGACCAACAGGGGAGGACTGAGAGGAAGGAACCCCAGAGTCTCACCCCTGCCTTCTGAGTCCATTGAGCCCACTGGTCCTGCCAGAAAGATGCTACTGGGAAGTCAGGGGCCAATCTGAGCTGAGGAGTGTGATCGGAACTAAAGACTCGAACATCTGGGAGCTGGGGGTGTGTCTGGCTCCAGGTCAGGACAGCGGCTCAGAGGAACCTGAGGCAATGACTGCCCAGGAAGGAACTGGTTCCTGGGTGCAGACGGGCACTGAGCTTGGGGCCAGCAGTGAACCCATCATCTACCTCATCCACCACCATCTGCCTCCTCTGCCCCTTCTGTTCCTTGCAAACAGGATCTTGCAACAATGCATAGGGTACCATGTTGGAATTTTAGGTTTGGAGGGGTGCTGCTGACCTCCTGGAGGAGGGCCCATGGGCAGGCAGCAGATGCCCAGGCCCTATTACTCATCATAGTGAGCCCCTCACTCCTCCTCTGAGACTAGGGAGGGCCATCTGCGTTCCCTCGGGTCGTGAAGGAGAAACCCTGGAAACTGCCCATGGATTCCCAGTTAGATGCAGAGGGAGGCACGTGAATGCTCTGGTGCTGCGGTCCTGCTTCCCAGGCTCTGAGGCTACCCTGGGGTCTGCTCGTCTCCTCTCTGGTCACCAGCGTAGGCCCCACCCCCAGCCTCCCTTGACCTCTTCGGGCAGCCACTCGAGAGCTGCCTGTTCCAGGTGCCCTTCCCCGGGAAGCACGCCCAGGAGCCAGGAGCCATCTGAAGGGCCCCAGAAAGCACGCATCCACCCACCTTCCACCTCTCCTTCCCTCCCCTGTGCAGCCAAGTTTATCAGTTAACTCAAAATACAATGAGCGGCAGGAAAGGCACGCCAGACACTCGGCTCCAGGAGCCACTGGGCCTTGCCTGCTCGTCCTGAACACTGAGCGCATGGGTTCTGTGCCTCGTGCTACCTGGTCATGCTCACAGTTTCTGGGCCACCAAAAAGTCCTGATTGGTAGAGCCAGTTTCACTTTCAGTTTCAAGTCTTAATCATTACAGGCTTTTCCCCCTTCCAGCTCTTAGAGGGGAACTTCCCTGTTATTACAGTACTAGCAAGTGGGGGCCTGGGCACACACGAATGAGGCACCCCAGGAGGACCAGGCAGCTCTGGGAACCGTTGCTGGTTCCAGGTGCTCAGCAGGAGGGGATGCACCTCAAGTCTGGAGAGCTGGGTCTCAGAAAGAGGAGCCAGAACCAGAGACCTAGAGAGACATGGCTCAACAGAGAGCTGAGACACAGCCCCGGCACCCCTGGCAGCTGCTGGGCCATGTGCTGTCTTGCGTCTCTAAGGCCACAAGTACACACAGCCTTGGGATTCCAGGGGTCAGTTGGGGGGACCCAGGGCCAGGCAGGCAGTGAACTAACACACCCAAGACCTAGGGCCTCTTGAGGTTGGTCACAAGCAGCTACTCCAGTCTTCCAAACAGCAGGACGGTATAGAAACCTCACGTAAGAACACATTTGGCAGGCACATCCCACTCAGAGAAGAGTATGCAATTCTGCTTCTCGGGATTGACCCAGCTCCCCACTCTGATGGGTAACCAGGTCTATTCCTAACTACTACCCAGGAAAGAGCTCAGGAGACAGACTGCTCTGGAGCTTCTCTGTCACAAGAGCTTCTTTTCAGCCACAACCACAAGCTGCACATGGCAGACAGAGCGGCCGGCTCTCTGTACCATCAAAGGCTGCAGGGTGGCTGCGGCCTCCTCTCTGCCCAGTGGCTTAGCAGACAGGAAATGGCCTACTCTGTGCCCCTGCCACCATACGCATTGCCAGCATGGACCCCCCTGTACCCCCACCCGCTGCACCTTTCCCTTGCTCCTCTGACGGCTCCAGGAGAGCAGCTGCACACACAAGGCCCACCTCTGGCCCAGGCCTCACCTGCCACACCTCCTCCAGGCTGCCTGCTGGAGAGAGCCTCGCTGCTCAGGCTGCAACCCCACAGGCACAGTGGGCAGCCACTGGCCTCCAAGGCTGGGAAGGCACTAGAGCATGTGCCCGGGTGTGAAATCACCATGAGGCCGAACTGGGCAGGCAGCCGCAATTCCGGACCTCGAGGGAAAGACCAGTGCTGGACTCTGCAGTGGCCTCAGGCCCTCGATCTCCCAGCGAGGTCACACGGGTCCACTTGGTACTAAACCATCTTTGCTGCTGCTGTGGCTTTGCTCCCTGCTGGTCTGCTATCATTTGTGTCCTGGCCTGAGCCCGCTGCCCCCATGCCCATTTGGTCAGCCACTTGCCCACCCAGATGTCCTGTGTTACTCAAGGAAGAACTACCCGAGGTCCAGGGCCTGTTCTTGACAGACCCTGGGCAAGCAGCACCCTCTCACGTGCAGTCTGGAGGGCTCCCTGGCCCAGTCAGGTGATGGGGGTGAGGGGTCACCTTGCTCTTCCAGGGGCTTCAATCCACTCCATGAGATCCGCTCGACTGACACATCTCTGGCTTGAATCAGGCCAGGAGCCGCGTGCTGCCCTCAGCAGTGGAGGAGCGGCCTGGGAATGGCCTCGTGCAGCCCTCTCCAACTCTGCCAAACTGGTCCTGACCCAAGGCTTTTGTGGTACTGCCTGCCTCAAGCCATCACCGCAGTGGACGCTTTATCTCACTTCAGGCTCACAGCTGCAAAAGTGGCCTTTTACAGACAAAACCAGTCCCTGGAAGGACAGTCTTACGCCCAGCAGACATTCCCTGGAGCCTGTGGCTTCTTCCTCAGTCTCTGCTGGGGCCCTGGGCCTCTGTCACATCAGGGCGTCCTGTTCCACACCCGCTGGCTGGCTCCAGTCTCACCCTCCTCTGTGCACACGTCCCCACCCCACACCTCTCATCTCGTCGTGCAGGAAGGGCACTCTGCACTGTCTCCAGTGCTGCCGCCTCTACAAGCCAAGTTCAATCTGGAGATGAGCTTCATTTTCTGGACTTCTGAGTTAAGAAGTGAGACCACGAAGGAAGGACTTCAGGACCCCAGGAGGAAGTGACCGCGGAAGCCTCCTGGTCCCCGAGAAGGTCTTCCTTTCCCTCCTCCTGAGCAGGAGATGCACAGGAGACCCCGTGGGGTGGCCCATGTCTGGGCTGTTCTGTGGTGACCGTGAGGCAGCCGGTAGGGAGGGAGGGGAAAGGGCAGGAGAAGGGTGAGAACAGGTGGAGACTATTGCTGAAGAGGCACTTAGCCTTCAGTAGTGTCAGGACTTAGGTGGTACTTAGTATGTGACAGTGCTTGGTGCTCACTAGAGGCTGCTGCTTGGGAGGTTTTTAGTGCTTAGCAGTACCCAGCACTTACTACCAAGCAGACTCCACTACTGAGAAGTAGAGCCTGCTCCCTTGGGGTGGGCCTGGCCTGCAAGGCATTCCCTCCTCCAGCTGGTACTCTGACCAGTGCAGAGGATGGCCCGTGGCAGAGGGGACAGTAGCAAAGAACAGCCTGTGACAGAGAAGGCTGGGGGAGGAGGCCCTGTGGCAGAGGGGGACTGGGAGGAGAGGATGGCCTGTACAGAAGTCTGAGGCCAGGACAACCGATGACAACAGGAAACGGCTCTGTACTGGGCCAGCCTTCTCATGACACCACAGTCACTGGGCTTTTTCAGGCCATCTTGTCCAGGACCTGGCACACTTCTGGGGAGCAAGCCCACTGGGCTGAGCGGGGACAAGAGTGTGAGAGAGCCCACTGAGCGGGGCAGCGATGGCCTGGGCCTGCACTGGCTCCTCCCCTCTCAGCTCCAGGTCTGAGGACAGACGGAGACCTCCCTCATGAGCCGGGGGCCAGCGGGGGGTGAGGCTGCAGTAGGGTGCCCTGCTTGGTGGCACGGTGTGGCTCCTGAATAAGTGAATAACCTAACACTAACCTCAAAAAGAAGGAAAGAACTAGAAAAGGAGAAGAAACTACGCCCACTTGGAAGAAAATGAAGATCAGAGCCAGAATACATGAAATAAAACTGGAAA
Organism: Callospermophilus lateralis; assembly: GCF_048772815.1. Lineage (NCBI taxonomy): Eukaryota > Metazoa > Chordata > Mammalia > Rodentia > Sciuridae > Callospermophilus > Callospermophilus lateralis. The sequence goes on along the minus strand of NC_135305.1, from coordinate 1,137,548 downwards.
GACAATAGGAAGATCAATAAAATGAAGACTGGGGGTTTGAAAAGCTAAAACTCACAAATCTTTAGCTAGATTCAGAAAAGAAAGAGAAGGTTCAAACAAATGAAATCAGAATGGAAAGAGGAGACATCAAAACTGATACCAGGAGCCACGGCTGGCTCCCAAGGGACAACTGTGGCCAGGGACACCTGCCCACTGGCCCTCCTAGGAGAACGGAGACACCTCAGCACCTGCAGACACTGAACCTCGAAATTCAAGACCCAAAGAGACCAATAGCAACGGCTAAGAATGTGAGGAGGATCAGTGTTGTACTGACTTTTGATTTACTAAGTGAAGAGCCAAGGCAAACTGATCCTCTGAAAGTTCCTCACAGTCCTCTGTGTCCATGATGCCCTTTCATTTCTTTCTTTTGTCTACATGCTCTGGCTAGGGTTTCAAGGACTAAGTTGAATAGAACAGAGGGCATCCCTGTCTTTTTCCAGTTTTTAGAGGGAATGCTTCCAATTTTTCTCCAGTTAGAATGATGTTAGCCTTGGGTTTTAAAGAACCATTTTTTTGATTCTTTTTGTTTGTTTTAATTTCATTGATTTCCTGTCTTTTACTGCCTTTGGTGTTGATTTGTTCTTTTTCTAGAGCTCTGAGACACAATATTAGGTTATTTATTTGGTGACTTTCTATTCTTTTAATGAATGAGATCAATGCAATGAACGTTCTCTTAGAACTGGCCTCATAGTGTCCCAGAGGTTTCTTTACATTGTGTCACTATTCTTATTTACCTCTATGGATTTTTTATTTCGCCCCTGATTTCTTCTGCTATCCATTCATCATTCAATAGTGTATTATAGTCTCCACGAGTTAGAGTAACTTATATTTTTATATTATCGTTGATTTCTAATTTAATTCCATTATGATATGATAGAATGCAAGGTATTATCTCTATTCCTTTTGTTCGCTAAGAATTACTTTGGGCCTAAGATATGTTCTATTTTAGAAAATGATCCATGTGCTGTTAAGAAGAAAGTGTACTCAGACATTGACGGAAGAAATATTGTGTATATATATATATATAAATAAATTGTATAAATGTCCATTAAGGGTAACTTATTAGTTGCATTTTTTAGTTCCATACTTATTTAGTTTGAGTTTGGAGGAGCTATCCACTGGTGAGAGAGGTGTGTTAAAAGTCACCCAGCATTATTGTGTTGTGGACTATTTGATTCTTGATATTGAGAAGAATTTGTCTGACGTATATTGATGCTCCATTGTTTGGATCATCGATATTTATGATTGTTATGTCTTATTGACGTATAATTCCCTTAAGCAATATAAATTGAACTTCTTTGTCCCTTCTGATTAACTCTTGCCTGAAGTCCACCTTACTGATATGAGGATGGAAACCCCTGCTTCTTTACTCAATCCATGTGAGTGATACGTTTTTTCCACCCTTTCCCCCTCAGTCTGTGGATGTCTTTTCCTATGAAGTCTCTTGGAAACAGCATATTGTTGGTCTTGTTTTTTAAACCAACCTTCCAGTCTATGTCTTTTGACTCATAAATTTAGGCCATTTTATTCAATGTTATTATGAGATCTAATTTCTATTCTCGGTCATTAGTATTTATTTCTGGGTTTTAATCTGAATTAGTTTCTCCTTTTATTGCTTATTCCTTTACTGTAGTTCCTCCCTGTGCTGGTTTTCATTTTTACTTTTCATTTCTTCTTCTTGAAGTATTTTATTATGTTTTGTAGTGCAGGGTTTCTAGCTGTGAATTCTTTTAACTTTTGTTTACCATAGAAAGTTTTTATTTCATCATCAATTCTGAAACTTAATTTTGCTGGGTACGGTAGTCTTGACTGGCATCCATTTTCTTATTATATATCTATTCCAAGACCTCCTAGCTTTGAGGGTCTGGGGTGAGGTATCAGTTAGGATCTGGATTGGTTTCCCTCTAAATATGACATGTCATTTTCCTTTGGCAGCTTTTAAAATTCTATCTGTATGTTAAGAATTTTCATAATAATGTGCCTTGGTGTGGATCTGCTGTAATTTTGTATATTTGGGGTCCTATAAGCCTCCTTTCATTCTTTAGGTTGGAGAAATTTTCTGATATTACTTCATTGAAAAGATTGTGCATTCCTTTGGTTTGCACCTCCAAGCCTTCATCTATCCTGGTTAACCTTGAACTTGGTGTTTCAGGTTATCCTACATTTCTTGGAAGTTCTATTTGTGGTCCCTTAATATCTTTTCTCTGGGGTAAACTTTATGTTCAAATTATATATTTTGTCTTCGCTGCCTGGTATTCTGTCTTCCAAGTCATCTAGTCTGTGGTAATACTTTCCATTCTATTTTTAATTTGGTGTATCGATTCCTTCATTTCAAGGATTTCTGGGGTTGAGTTTTTTAGGGTTTTTTTTCAGAATCTCCCTCTCTTTATTAAAGTGATCTTTCAGTTCCTGCATTTCCTCCGATTTTACTCCCTAAGTTGTCCTTTTCCTCTCGGATCAGTTTAACTATGTTCATTTTAAACTTTTTCTCTGACATTTCTTTCACTGTATTTCATTATATTCAGTTTTAGAAGTATCTTGGTTTGTTTGGGGTGATTTGTTCCCTTGGTTTTTCATGTTGTTTGTGTCTACCCATCTGACAATATGAATCCGAGGCAGTAGAATTTCTACCCTGTGGGCGTATAGTGTCCCTGAAGTTTCTAGTACCTCACTGTTTAGGGGAAAACAAATAATAACGGCAGCCAATGCAAACAATATATAGTATTAAATAGTTCCTACTATGAGATCTACAAATGTTAATCGTCACAATAAACAGAAATTGATCAGTTATTGCCTACAGTAAAATCAGTAAGTTTGCACAAGGGTTTACAATTTTGAATGGTGGACAGGGAACAAATAGAAGTGATGTAGGATGTGATGGTCATGAGGAAGAGGAGAGAAGATAAAAATAAAAATTATAGGAAGAGTGAAAGGAAGAACAACAAAGATTGGCTTGTTGAGAAGCGGCTTCTCTGATTTCTTGGTTTCACACCATGGAGCAGACCTGAAAGCAACCTTCTGTATTCTACCACCTTGAAACTCCCCATTCTGTTTTACTAACAAGATACAGCAGGTTATTTTACCTTGGAAGCTTATGGTGCTTTGCTAGAGTTTGGAACACTTTAAATGGCAATTTAATTCTTCAATTTCTTAAGGATTTGCAGTAATTACTTATAAGCTCAATCCACTCATACTTCATGGGTGAATGGGGTGGCTTTGGTACACACCTAATCAATTTCCCAAAGTCTTCCATTATCAGCTGTCTATTTAGGTATCCCCAACCTGTGGTCTCATTTAGTAACTACTGTCATTGAAAGTAGTCTATTTCATTCAGATTTCTTAGATGTACTCAAGCTGTTATGGATACTCACCTGTGGCTCCCTTTGAGTACTTGATCTTTTGCATCTAATTCTGCACACTTGTTCTCTTTCTTCTTAGCTAATTAACCAGTGTCTGCCTTATTTTATTCTCCTTTTCATTTAAAACAGATCTTAATTTTCAGCAGTTTTAATGGCTTTCCATATTTCACCCAGTAACTTTTGCCTTCTCTTTACTAATCATTGCCTACACTCTCCTCAAGTTGCTCTTTTTCTGATTTTATGACTCATATTCCATCTGTTACTTCCACTCTTCCTTTGGTATGGGCTCAGCTGGTGGCCCTCACCCCACCTGATCGCACAGGGGGCTAAAAATCAAATGTTCACTTTACCACTTCCCACGCTGCTGAGGCCCTATGGGGCCAGTTCTGGCCAAAGAAACAGAAGGGGTTTATTGGGTAGAGAATCTATTTCCTTTGTTGCAGAAGAGCCAATCATTGCAAATTAATTCCCTCTCTCCCGTTTTGTCTTAAACACAACATAACTGCCTAAACCAACAGAACTTGGAATGGTCAGGTGACAGAACCGAGGTGGAAGGACAGAGAGTGAAACAGGAGCAGGTCACAATAGCAGGACACAGGTCCAGGGCCAGCCAATGCCCACGTGCAACTTCTGCACTGTGGGAGGTGAGCAGTGGCCTTGCTCCGCACTGTTGGCCGTACACATCCCTGCCAGGGGAGCAGGTGATGACGCCTTTCTCCTTAGAACTACACTGGCCAAGATCCACGAGTTTTGAATGTGATGTGTTCTTACTACAGCAACCCCCATCCTTTGCATCTAAGAGCTGTTGGAAGCGCTTTTCATTTGCAGGTGAAGTGCTAACTCACTTCAGATGGGACTGCTGTGGAGGTAAAACCTAAATAAACCTGTCTAGTTTCATTTGCTCTTGATTGACTTGGAGGTCACACAAATGGAAAATACATTGCTAGTCTCCCACTAGCTCTGCTGTAGATCACCCTGACCTGGGTTAGGAGGATGACATTGCCTAGGGTCCTCTTCAGGACAAGAATGATGCCTTTTCTAAAAATACTGACTCTTCATGTGGGCCTGCAGATGTCCCATGGGTGATGGGAACAGGATGAACAGGCTTGGCCTCTCTGCCTTCATATGGCATCTGTCCCCTTTGCTCCCTTGATCTTTGGGTCAGATTCTACTTGTCCTGCCCTTGAGAAATGTCTTATCCAGAACAACAATACAGGGTCAGCTTGACCTGGACTTGCAGCTATGGTAGGTCAGGAGTGTCCCCCAAACGCTCCTAGGTCGAAGGCTTGGACCCAAAGCAGCACTGTCCAGAGGCGAGGCTGTGAGGAAGTGATTGATCAGGGGGTTCTGACCTCGTTGGTGGATTGGTCATCAATGGCTGATTGCACTGTGGGAGGTGGTGGAACCTGGGTGATCCACATGGTTGGCATAAATAGGCCCCTGGGTGTGCTCTGTCTGGAAGGGTCTTTCTTCTTCCTGGTCCCTTTCTCTTCCTCTCTGCCTCCTGGCTGCAATGGACTGAGCAGCTTTCCTGCATCAACCCTTCTGCCATGACGTTCTGCCTCACCTTAAGCCAGGCCAATGGAGTCAGCCGACTGCGGACTGAGACCTCTAAAACCAAGAACCAAAATAAAGGTTTCCTCCTCCAAGTTGATTTTCTCAGGTGTTTGTCACAGCGATGAAAAGCTAACACACTGGTCCAGCCTCTCTCCCCAAAGGTGTCTTCAAAGATAAAGGCGCCTACCAGCTGCCATGACCAGAAACCACAGACCAGGAAGGGAGCAAAACGAGGTGGTGCCTGACTCCCGAAGACCTCCGCCTGCTCCCAGGGAAGATGTGTTCCGCCCCCTCCTGAACTCGCTCTCTGGCCCTCATTACTCCTACCCCACGTCGGCCAGGAAGCAGGTGCACAGAGGAGAAGCTGATTCGCCAGCAGAGCTCTCCCCTTCATTCTTTGGCCACTGAATAAAGCCTTCGTTTCTCCCCAACACTCTTCTCTCGGACATTGGCTTCCCATGGGATGAGCGTCTGGACCTGAGTCTGGACACAGGAGGATGCAGGAGCTGGCCCTAAGCTAGGCACAGTGCTCCTCCCTGGGTATGGGGGCTCCCACTGGGTCCTTCTCCTGGAGTTGCATTAAGAGTCCTGCTCCATGCTGCCTCTACCAAGGCCTGCTAGAGACTGAGCCTCTGACCTGTCCAGAAGCTGCTGCCCCAGGCCCCGACCACCCAGCTGCAGCCTCTTCCAGCACGTGGGAGGAGTCAGCACAGGGGAGGGGCCCCAGCAGTTAGGAGGAGCCTGGGCCTCCTTCCTGCCACCACTTCTCAAGGCTTGGTCTTGTTTGGTCCCCTACTAGGTGCCTTGGCTATTTCTGCTCAGTGCTGTTGAGAAAGCAGAGTGCTCACCATCCTGCTCTTGCCCTCTGCTTGGCCTGCTCCCCCAGGCCAGCTGGGCCCTGCGTCCTGTTTCTGGTGGGGAGAGTCATGGAGTGGAAATGCCTGTCTTTTCCGGGGCAGCCCCAGCAGGCCCCAGCACCCCACAGTCAGCACTTTGGGAAGGGTTTTGAGGATCTGCACATGGCCTTCCTCCAAGGCACTACCCTAAGGAAGGCCGCTTCTCAGAACAGGCCCCGTCTCCTTGGCTTGGGGCAGGCTAGGATGCTAGCGGTGGCTTTCTTTACTATTTACGTGATAGATTTGCCAAAGTGTTGTTCCTGGTGTTAAGCTTCAGGGAGAAGCATTGTGGGGCCGGGTCTCACAGTGCATCTAAGGTGGGAGTCTCTCACCACTAGAGCCTCCTCTCACAAGGCACCTGCCTGACCATGCCTGGACATTCCGCATGGGCAAAGAACAGAGTGGCATGCAGGAGATACCTGGGCCACTGGGCCTGAAGCTGCACCTGTCCTCGGCAAGGCCTCCCCAAAAAGTCTCCTCTGCTGCTGATTGCTCCTCTTAGGTGGGGACCCAGTCTCCATATTCGAAATCCAGAGACTGGAGCAGAGCTCCTGGCCCCCAGGAGTGAAAGCCGCTCAAGGCAGATACCCAACAGCAAATGCAGCTGGGCTGGCTCTCACCCCACATCAGCTCCTGCAGCCCCCAGAGCTCCTGGAAGAAGTGGCATTGGTCCCACTCAGAGTCACTGGGAAGAGATCAGCAGAGGCTGCACAGCCCCTGAGCAGCATCCCTGATGGACAGCCAGTCCCTGAGGCAGCTGGAGAAGGGACAAGGGTAGGCTACCAGGGACATGTTCAGAGGGTGAGCTCTGTAACACGCATGAGAACACTTTCTGCCTAGCATGAGAGGTCCACTGTCTCTCTGCAGGGGCCAGGGTGCTCATCAGAATCGCTATCAGACAGGATGCTGCCACTGGCTGCCTTCGTATCAACTGCTGGCTTGACACACAGTTTGATGTTGGTGCCTATAAGACTGTCTGCTCAGCACACAGTTCAAACACAGTTCCAGCAGGGAGTAAGACTGCATACACGAAGCTTTGCTTTATAGATAATTAATTTGGTCCCTACCATATAGTAATGTATACATTCATAAGTCATGGCTACCAGAAGCCATGAAAACGCTTGATGCAACTTTTCCTGAAGGTCTAGTGGGGAAGTTTATTTGGATAAAGCCCAGGGAGCTATAGAACCCAACACATGTGCTCTGAAAATACCCCAAACGACCCATCTTTTGGACTACAGATATTCAAATGTTTATAACAAGGCTAAAGTCCTCATACACATCATACACCCACACAAAAGAGATTAGATGAGCTATTGCTGCTATACTTCATGAGGCTGGGAAGTCTGGAAGGGATAACCCTAATCAAAAACACCAGCTCCAGTTCCTGGGAGAGACCAGCAGTTGACAGCAAAGTGGTGCAAAGGGTTTAACAGGAAGATGGCCACATCTGGTCGACTCAGCCACCCAAACCCCTTAGTCTGCAAATGACAAGACAGTCTGCCTCTGAGCAGCTCCCCAGGAACAGGGACCTAGGTGTCCATCAGTGTGGCTGTGGGGCCCATCCTGGAACTGGGAAAGTTCTGTGTCTTGAGATCTGTCCCTGTGGGCCAGTGGGGGAAGGCATGCACACAGCAGTTCAGGGGCAGGTGGAAGCCAGCCAGCAGGAAGACGTATCAGGAAGCAGGTGCACACAACACATGGATGGGTGAGGTGGTGGCAAAGGAGCAGCAAAGCACTCAAATCAAGACCTGCTTCTTGGCCAGCCTCCCGGTCCCCTGTGGTCCCTGCAGGAACTTCCGCCCCAGTCCCCGGAGTATAGGCTCAGATCACAGGCAGAAGAGGTAGAGGTGTGCTCGGCCAGGGCACCAGGGCAGCAATTCCCTGTAAACCAGCTGTTCTCCTGGGAAGCTCTTGAACTCCTGTTGCTGGGAAGGATACATGGCCACCTGTGAGGTCCAGATAGGAGCTGGGAGCCCAGAAACCCAGCAACCCAACCAGAGACAGGACACAGTCATCCTACCTGTGTAGGACACAAAAGAACCAGAGAACAAGGTCCATGTCGGACCTGCACTCTGCATGTGCTTAGAAATCCCTGCCTGACAAGCCCACACTTAGAGACCCCACTTAGAAGACCCTCCAAGGTGACCCTGACCAGCTGGCCAAGGCTGGATTTCATTATAGTGACTTTTCCTCCTCAAAACCAAATCCACTCTCAACACCTTCCACCTCCATTTCACAGTCAGGGCTTCAAGAAGCAGTGTTGTCACAACTCAGAGGAGGTCCCTGACTCTCAGTCCAGTACTTGCTGACACACTGTCCCCAAGGAACAAGTACAGAGGTGCAGCACGTGCACAGGATGCCTCCTGGACACGTCACACTAGGACAAGACCAGCAATGCAGCAGAGTAGATAAAGAGGTCCTGACAGAACACCAGACACACTGCTGCTGGAAAATCTGCTGTAGGGGGTCTGTGTGTGGGATTGGGGTCTCTGATAAACTTCATGACCGTGGCATGCTGGGTGGCTCGGAAGTTTCTGTGCCAAGATAAAGAATACCTGGGGTTGGGAAACTCCTGTGTAAAGACACGGGTGACTGGCTGCTGCAGCAGTGTGCTCCACCAGGAAGCTCTGCGAGTCTTACCAGCCTCAACTTGATCTTGGGCGCGTAACTCCTGGGAATAAAGGAACTTTCTTGTAGATAACTACAGTGTTTCACCAAGTTCCAGTGCTCCTGGATCTGCCTGCTTAACAGCAACTTTATACAATGGGCTCTGAGAGCTGCACAAAGCTCCTGACATTGCATCTGTGACCGTGGTAGGTGACTGCAGAATGAGCAACTTACTGATACTCTGAACAGTGATGTAGTTAGGGTACTCATGCCCTGACGTAACTGTTGGTACAGATCAACGTGGCCGCTTGTCCTGCCTCAGCCCTCGTCTCTGAGTCTCCTTCAGTTTTCCTTACAACCGGCGCCCAATGGGGGGCACGAGAAGAGATCTCTCCCCACGTGGCCTTCCATCCACAGAGAATTTGGGACAACAAAATCTGCCTTAATACAGACTCTTCCGGATGTTACGGGGGGGGGGGGGGGGAGGGAGTAGCTTACTTATGCCTGGCACAGGTTTTGACACGTGTCTTCATCAGGTGATCAATCCCTAATCAGTAAGCTATGTCCTTGGGCCAAGCCTTCCCTCCTGCTTAGCAAGGCTGGACCTACTGTAAATAATGCTGACCTTGCTGCTTGCTGACAGAGAGAAGCTCTTGTGTCCTTTTTATCCAGAAAGTGGACCACTAAATTTGAAAGACTAGGAAAAGACAGGTGAAGGGCTTCGCAAGGAACCAGGAGCACCTATCCCGGGCTACAGGCTTGGTTTCTTTGTCGTGATGCTATTGATCAGGCCTCTGTTCTCACGTGGCCCCTTTACATCACTTGCAGCTAGCTGTTCACACTACAGCGGCACAGCTCATTGTCCATAGCTGTTCCGGAGCCTTCCGGTGCATGGCTGCTTTAACTAATTCACTGCCATTGCCTCTGTGGCCGGCTGTGGCAGTTGCCCTGCCCCCAACTAGATCCAACTTAATTGAGTGTTTGGGACAAGCTGTGGAGGAAGAGGAGTCTCCTACGTTGGCTATAAATTCTGCTAACCAACCAAGGTCTGAACAGTTACCTTTTGCAGTATTTAAAGAATTGCAACTACAAACCCAGGGCAAAAGGAGGGGGAATTCCTTTTTCCAACCATCCCCCCAAAAATTCTCTATTGCTCAATTAATTGTAATTCCCTATATTTCAGCTCAACAACCTTTAAATGAAAGGGGAATACAGGGTTTGACTCTACTGTTACTGGAGCATGTTTATCAGTTACTGTAAGTAGACCTAAATTAACTCTTTGTTTAAATGAGCAGTCTATTACAGGGTTATTGGACACAAATACTAATGTCATGGTAATAAACACCTTTATGGTCTGGCTTTATACATGGCCTCACGAGGCCACCTAGTCTGGGGCAGAGAAAGCAAAAATGAACAAGTGTCCACAACCTTCCTGCAGCTACCATTCTCTGCCCTTCCAATCTACAACAAATCATTACTTACACTCAACCATATGTGGAAATTATCCCAAGATTCGCAAGATTTAAAACAAAAAGAAAAGACAGTTCTCCAGAAAGAATGTAAGTTGCAACACCATGCTTTAAAAAACTATCTTAGAAAAAAATGGTTACAACCGTCTTCCTTGCTTTTTAGCTTCTGCTGGATTTCTAACTTTCCTAGCCTCATATTTAAAATGTCAATTATAGGCCCTGTACGATTTACTAGGTTTATAAAACAAAACAGTTCAAACATAAGAAGGAAAAAAAGCGTCTCTTTTATTTTATTTATTTTTTTTTGAGTATGTAGATTTTTTTTTATTGGTTGTTCAAAACATTACAAAGCTCTTGACATATCATATTTCATACATTAGATTCAAGTGGGTTATGAACTCCCATTTTTACCCCAAATACAGATTGCATTATGTAAAAATGTGGACGTGTAACTGATGTGATTCTGCAATCTGTATTTGGGGTAAAAGCGTCTCTTTTAAATCCAAGCCGCTTGGCTGCTATCTTATCTGTTCCCAGCCAACTTTCTTAACCAGCTCCTCCCTAATGTCACCACGCAGAAAGAGAAAAGGAGAAAGATTCCAAATGTACAGGTTTTCTTTTTTTTTAAGAGAGAGAGAGAATTTTAATATTTTTTTTTTTAGTTTTCGGTGGACACAACATCTCTGTTTGTAAGTGGTGCTGAGGATCGAACCCGGGCCGCACGCATGCCAGGCGAGCGCGCTACCGCTTGAGCCACATCCCCAGCCCTGTACAAGTTTTCTTTTTCAAAAAGTTTTTTTTTTTTTAATATCACAGGCTGCCAACTGATTCTTAACTAAAAGCACATCCTGATGGGATAAAAAATGTTGGAATTACAACCGTGTAAGTTTTTAAATATTCTATGTAAGTTAAGGCATTTTTCTGATCTCTAACTATAATGGTTTTTATATTATGTCTTTGTCCAAAGGCCAATTTCTCCAGAGTTAACTCTAAAATACATTCAAACTCTTCTTTTAATAAATCCTTAAGAACCCCTGGGCTATGCACACTTGGTTTCTAGAAACCCAGAATCTCTACACTACCTATAGTTTATAAAAATTGTTGGAGTAAAAGTTATTGGAGTTGGAGATTTTTTAAAAAAAAATCTCTGAAAAGAAGCATTTATCTGGGTCCTAAATACAGATACCTCTAGAGAAAATACAGGTGTTGGTAAGACTATCACATAAAGCAGCAGAACATGAGATGACAGGGAATGGTAGGAATATACCTGGATTAAAGTCATTTAATCCAGAATTTAAAAATACCCCCAAGAACAATCCAAAATCGACAGTGCCTTTGGTGTAGTGGATCAGTGCATTGTAAGAGAAAGAACGGAGAACTGTGGTCGTCATTTGTAGGCATAGAAATCAGACAGTACATATTTTTTGAAAATATTCCTATTGTGGGCCAGATACTATGTTTAGGCCTTACATTTATATTAAATTTAAGATAAACTGGGAATTAACTGTCTTACTTTGACTGCCAGTAAGTAATATAAACCACAATATTAACTGGTTCAAACAATAAGGCAACTTAACATCTAATGAACAGGAAGTCTAGTGGTCAACAATGACTTCAAAGATCCGGTTGCTTCCACAGCTCTGGGCTAGCTCCTTCCAGGGACACGTTTGCCTTCTGCCTAGCTTTCCTTATACTCCCAAAATGGCTGCTGAAGCACTAGGCCTCAGATCCAGAAATAGCAACAACTAGGAAATTTTCTTGTTTTTACCTCCTAGAAACATGGAAACTTTTCCCAAAAAGCCTTCAGTAGAATTTCTCTAAAGTCCTAGTGTCCCAAATAGCGTTACATGCTCATTCTTAAGCTAATCATTGGTCCGAAAATGGAATTTCTAGCTTGGGCTAGACCTGAGGGGGACAGCCTGGGTACCGCTGTAGAACTGATATGGAGGTAGGGAATGAGCCTTGGGTAAAGGGTTTTTTAGAAAAACAGTTTTAAATCAGACATTTCTTAAAGATTTAGGTAGACTTTTACATAAGACAGTGAACTTATATATCTAATTATATATATAATCACAGATATTCATGAGTTAAGCAATTTAAAATTGAGAGCTGAGTTGTGGAATATGGGGGAAGGGCACAAGGCTGACCTAGGGATTTGGATCTACATTAATCTGTAAAGTATTTGATCAAGTCACTTAATGTTTCTGGACTTCATTTTTTTACCTTAAAAATATGGATTGGGCTGGATGGTTTTTCAGGTCATCTCCAACACTGATGACCTCACGGTTGTGGTTTGAATACGAGGTGCCCATCAAAAGCTCCTAGGTTGATGCAGGATATTAAGAGGTGATTGGATTATGGGAGCGTTATCCAGTCAGTGGACTAAGAACCTGAATGGAAAACGGCAAGGTCTCTGTAAGCAGGGGGGTCACTGGGGACACGGCTTGGCGTCAGGTACAAATCCCTGGCTCCTTCATCTTCTCTCCCTGTCCCCAGTCGCCATCCTGTGAGCAGATTCTCTTCACCACAACTTACACCACCTTCACCACAACTTACACCACCATGTTCTGCCTTAACTCAAGCCCCAAGGGCTGGAGATGGTGAACCACGGACTGGACCTCTGAAACTGTGAGCCCAAATAGACTTTTCTTCATCTAAAAAATAATAATAATAAATAAATGAATCATTAAAAGGATACAAACATGGTTGTGTTGGGAATAAGTCTGATAACCCTCAAGGACAAACATCTGGCTCTCTGAGACCTCTGGCTTCAGTGTCCGTCACGGCTGTTGGATTTTATACCTCACATTCCCAATTGTAGGGGCCTGACTTAGTCTATATGCTACGTACTTGGTGTTAAATTGGCCTTTAAACATATGAGTGTTCATCAATCTAAATTTCAAAAAATTAAATAGGTCCAAATAATTTAATTCAATTCAAATATTTAAATAAATATACAGATGTCTTTAAGATTCTGGCTCATGGGTTTTTCTAGGTGGCCAAACAATAAAGTCTAAATTTCTAAAAAGTACCTAAATTATAATAAATATTCATTACTTCTAAGATTTTTCTTCAACAATAAAGAAATGATTAATACTATTAATCATGTTTTTCTGACGCTTTCACTTTACAATTAAAATAAATTAAACTTACCATAAATGGGATTAATATTCATAAGTATGGTTTTTTAAAATAAGTAAATTAAAAATTACAGCTGATGCCAACTAATCTTTCCTTTTTTCCAGTTGTTAAAAAAACAACAGAACCCTGCCTCCTTTGTTTACCTCCTTCTTCAAAACAGACTTCATAGAAAATTAAGGATTGTCAACAATAATGGTGGATCAGCTTTCAATCTCTAATGTGCCATTGTCGTTGATAGTTTTTGTTAAAACTATACTTTTACAACAATAGTTACTATATTATAACCAAAAAATATATCTATTAAAATAATTATATTTTCCTCATTTTTCAGGCTGTAATATTTTTCCTTTTACTGATATGGATGCTCAATTAATTGCTGATAGTGATACTAAAATTTTATCCTTCACAGGCGTGGACATTCATGTTGTACATCTTATTAAAAAACTTTACATCTCCAATACTTACAGTTTTCCTCTACTATCAAGTTGTATTAACAGATTTTTTAGCATCAATTTCTTTTCACATGCCTCTTGATGGCCAATTCTCTTTGTTATATCAGGTTATACATTTCCCCTCTTCCTTAATTTCTACCATTCCTCTTGTAGGTGGGTTAACAGTGTATACAGATGGAGTTAAACTGCCGCAGTCTGGCTGGGCACAACATAACCAGGAGGTCACAAGCCACTTGTAGGTTCAAACAGGAACTACTTTATTGCCTGAACCCCACGAGAACTCTCCAGAACTCCCCCGAAACTCCGCGAGAACCAACGGGAACTCAACCGGGAACTCCGCGAGAACTAAACGGGAACTCAAAAGTAGCGGGCACCCGGGGTAGCAGGAGCTGCCCTATTGCCGGACAGCAGAGGTCTACATACACAACTGAATACACAGCCTGCTCCAATCCAGCATCATCCAGTCATAGCAATTAGTCATCATCCCAATAATTATACACAGCTTAACCCAATTATCACCATCCCAATGGCTCGCTGGTGTTACCCCTCAATCACTCCTTCTGGCAAAATGCCAGGCACCATCCCGACTTGGTTGTGGCTCTCAACATTGAACAAAGGGGTGTGATTGTCTATTTTTATTAATCATAAGTGGACTATTATACTCTACCTCAAATCTCTCCACAGCAAGCTGAATTATGTGTCATTATCTTAGGGCTAAGATCATTTTCCACGACTTTAAACATTATTACAGATTCTCAATACACAGGGAAGCCTGTGCCTCTTATTTCCATGGCTGTGTCATGCCCTCATTGGGATGCCAGTTTTTTTTAATATTTATTTTTAGTTTTCAGCGGACACAACATATTTGTTTGTATGAGGTGCTGAGGATCTAACCCGGGCTGCATGCATGCCAGGCGAGCGCACTACCACTTGAGCCACATCCCCAGCCTGGGATGCCAGTTTACTGTCTCTCTTTTTAAAAAAACCCTTTAAGCTCTTCTGCAGCATCACACATCTCCTATCTTCTTCACGCATATGTGCAGCTTCCCCAAGATTCCCAGACCTGTGGTGGAGCTGTGGGATCCTTTGTCTTTTGTTCTCAGATGCCGTAGAATCCCATGGATTTTTTTCATCAAAATGCTTGATTACTAAAAAAATGTTTCCCATCTCTTCTAAACGGGTTCATGTTGTAGTTAACAACTGTCTCACTGTGCACCTCTCCCGGCCCCTACGTGGGAGTCTGCAAATCCACGAGGCCTACATTCTATGCCTTCTGACGAATGGACGCTACCCATTTTCCTCATTCTCCTCCTTACTCCTTCTTCATGTTTCCACTGATACTCATTCTGGGTTCATTTGGGCTAGTGCCCAGAGGTCTGAAAATGTATCTGATTGCCTTTCTTATTTATTACTCTGCTTTGCCACCATGGACAAGCCTGCTCACTTAAAAATGGATAATGCCCATGCATATACATCTTGTGGTTTGCACATTTTTTATATCAGTGAAATATAATTATAATTTTAAATCATGGAATTCCTCATACTCCTACTAGACAAGCTTTGGTTAAATAAGCACATCATACTCTTAAATGGGGATCTAGCCTCTCTCATATTAATAATGCATTAAGCATTGTTTTATTTACAGTTAATGCACTCAACATGCAATACAAAGTTAATACTCACAATTGTTCATCTGCTTTGTATAGACATTTTATTCCCAAACAGCCATTACCAAAAATCTATGTATAACACAGGGCTCCAGCAGACCCAGAAAGACAAGACTCTGTGCCTCTGATCTCAAGGGAACAGAAGAGACTGAATCCGACACATCCTGTTTGGATTCCAGTTTGATGCATGAGATCTATCAATCATGAATGGCCACCAGGGTCTACAACATGATCACTGATTTTCATTTGACCCTGGATGAGAAGGATTCCACAGAACCAAGATGACCATCCTCCTCGAAAGAGAAGAAACTCTACAAGAGGGTCCCGAGGTACTCAGCCTCCAGTGACTTGGGGGGATATAAAGTCATTAACAGCCTCAGCTCAACAGCTGCTGGCTCAAAAGGGGTTCAAATACACTCTAAAAATTTTGGTTACTGCTTTGTTTGTTAAACTTACACAAAACTCTGAAAATTTTTTGATCCTTATCATAATGTTATTCTGCTATTGTACCCCAGCTATGAGAAATTCAGTTCAGACTCCTTAACTTCTAAAACTTATTAAAATATCTGAGTTCACCTGGCTGAAATTGTTAACTTGTCTGAAATTTGTATCCACCAGGATGGTGTTTTTCTTGAGGAACACACACTTTTAATTATATACCTGCTAATATGTCTCATGGTAGCCCTTGTGGTCTTAGCAGACTGACTGTGTTCCTACCATCTCCACAGGATCTAACAGGCCACCATCCTGCACAACGTATCCATAAAAGGTCTATTCCCATTGATGAAAACTGAGTAATTCATTAAATCTTTTCTCTAAGGCAAAATTTGAAGCCTTGGCATTTTCTTTAATAGGTATCCCTGGACTAGCTGTTGGGACTTACAAAACAACTATGAAACTGGTCTGTGCTATGGTAAAAAATATGAATCATACCTCTAAGGTCATCAATATGATTAATGAAAACAAAAGCAACATCCTGAAACTATTCTTGACAATCAGGCGAGCTGCAATTGATTATTTGTTATTATTACAGAAAGAATGTCAGGAGCTTAATAATGTGTGTGGTTTAATTTAAGTAATAAAAATAATTCAGAAGAGTCAGATTACCTTAAAGAAATCATTAAAAAGGTCCAGGGGGTGATAGAGGGTTAGACCTATTGGGTTGGATGATTTCATGGTCACCCAACCTTACGTGGGCCAAACAATCATTCACAGGTGGATGTTTACTAATACTGGGGTTGTTGGGCCGTGCTTGCTGTTGTCCATGCCGACCCTATTTTTGCCTCCACCAGCATTAGGAAGAAAACAAATATGATTCATCTGAAAGGCCTTAAGAAACAAGAAACGGAGATGTCGGGGTCCTGTGTGTGGGATTGGGGTCTCTGATTGGGGAAACTTCACGGGCTGAAGACACGGGATGAAGACACGGGATGACTGGCCACTTAGCAACGTCCTCCACCAGGAAGCTCTGTGAGTCTTACCAGCCTCAACCTTAACCTGACTCCTGGGAATAAAGGGACTTTCCTGCTAGATAGCTACAATGTCTCACCAAGCTCTGGTGCTCGTGGGTCAGCCCACTTAACAGTAACTTTAGACAATAGACTTCAGAAAAATTTTATTTGTTTTAATTAGTTATACATGACAGTAGAATGCATTAAAGCACTTTGAGATATCGTACACAGATGGACTATATTTTCTCATTTTTCTGAGTGTACGTGTTACAGAATCATATTGGTCATGCAGTCACATATACACATACAGTGATAACGTCTGTGTCATTCTACTGTCTTTCCTATGCCCACATCCCCTCCCCTCCCCTCCCATCACTTCCCTCTACCTAACCCAAGGTCACACTGTTCTTAGCTAGTGCCCCCCACCTCATTGTGAATTAGCATCCACATATTAGAGAAAACATTCGTCCTTTGGTATTGTGGGATTGGCTTCTTTCACTTGGCATGATATTCTCCAATTCCAACCATTTACTGGCAAATGCCATAATTTCACTCTACTTTAAATGAGTATATATACCACATTTTCTTTATCTCTTCCTCTGCTGAGGGACACCTAGGTTGGTTCCATAGTCTAGCTGTTGTGAATTGAGCTGCTGTAAACACTGATGTGGCTGTGTCCCTATAGTATGCTGATTTTAAGTTCTTTGGGTCTAAATCTAGGAGTGGGATAGCTGGTCAAATGGTGGTTCCATTCTCAGTTTTCTGTGGAATCTCCACACTGCTTTCCATAGTGGTTGCACCAATTTGCAGTCCCACCAGCAGGTTAGGAATGTACCTTTTTCACTGCATCCTCTCCAACATTTATTGTTGCCTGTACCCTTGATGATTGCCATTCTGACAGGAGTGAGATGAAATCTTAGAATAGTTTTGATTTGCATTTCTCTAGTTGATAGAGACGTTGAACACTTTTTCATATGTTTGTGGATCAATTGTATTTCTTCATCTGTGAAGTGTCTGTTCAGTGTCTTAGCCCATTTACTTATTGATTTTTTTTGGTGCTGAATTATTTTTGATGTGGAATTTTTTTGTTTGTTTGTTTTTTGTTTTGAGTTCTTTATACGTACTAGAGTTTAATGCTTTATTGGAGGTGAATGTGGTAAAGACTTTCTCCCATCTGCAGGCTCTCTCCTCACGTTGTTGTTTCCTTTGCTGAGAAGAAGCTTTTTAATTTGAATCCATCCCATTTATTGACTCTTGATTTTTACTTCTTGTGCTTTAGGAGTCTTGTTAAGGAAGTCAGGTCCTAGGCCAATGTCATGAATATTTGGGCCTCTTTTTTCTTCTATTAGGCACAGAGTCTCTGTCCTAGTGCTTACGTCTACAATCTACTCTGGGTTGATTTTTGTGTAGGGTGAGAGATAGAGGTTTAACTTCATTTTGGTACTTATGGATTTCCAGTTTTCCAGCACTCTTTGTTGAAGAGGCTATCTTTTCTTTTTGGCACCTTTCTCTAGTATGAGATAACTATATTTATGTGGGTTGGTCTCTGTGTCTTCTATTCTGTACCATTGGTCTACAAGTCTATTTTGGTACCAATACCATGCTGGTTTTATTACTATAGCTCTGTAGTATAGTTTAAGGTCTGGTATTGTGATGCCTTCTGCTTCACTCTTTTTACTAAGGATTGCTTTAACAATGGGTCTCTTATTTTTCAAAAAAAATTCATAATTGCTTTTTCTATTTCTATGAAGAACGTCATTGGAATTTAAATAGGAATTGCATTAAAGCTGTATAATGCTTCTGGAAGGATGGCCATTTTGACAATATTAATTCTGCCTATCCAGGAGCATGGGAGATCTTGCCATCTTCTGAGGTTTTCTTCAATTTCTTTCTTTAGTGTTCTGTAGTTTTCATTGAAGAGGTCTTTCACCTCTTTTGTTAAGATTTATTCCCAGGTATTTTTTAGGATATTGTGAATGGAGTAGTTATCCTAATTTCTCTTTCAGTAGATTCCTGCTGATGTATAGGAATGCATTTGATTTATGGGTATTGATTTTATATCCTGCTACTTTTTTTTTTCTAGTTTTCTGGTGGAATTTTTTAGATCTTCTAGATATAGAATCACGTCATCAGCAAATAGTGATAGTTTGAATTCTTCTTACCTATTTGCATTCCTTTCTTTGTCTAATTGCTCTGGGTAGAGTTTCAAGCATGATGTTGAATAGAAGTGGTGAAAGAGGACATCCCTGTCTTGTTCTGGTTTTTAGAGGGAATGCCTTCAATTGTTCTCCATTTAGAAGGATGCTGGCCTTGGGTTTAGCATACATAGCTCCGACAATGTTGAGATATGTTCTTACTATCCCTAGTTTTTCTAGTGTTTTGAACATAAAGGTATTTACTTTTATTTATACAAATACTTTTTCTGCATCTCTTGATATGATCGTATGATTCATGTTTTTAAGTCTATTAATATGATGAATTATGTTTATTGATTTCCATATGTTGAACCAACCATGCATCCCTGGGATGTATCCCACTTGATTGTGGTGCACTATCTTTTAAATATGTTTTTGTATGCAATTTGCCAGAATTTTAGATGATATTTTATGCCACAAATCAACTTGTAGTAAATACAGAAAAAAAAAAAAACAGAGATAATACCCTGAATTCTATCAGACCACAATGGAATGAAATTAGAAATCAACAATAAAATAAAAAATAGAAGCTACTGTAACAAATGGAGACTAAATAATACACAATTGAATAATGAATGGATGGTAGAAGAAATCAAGAAAGGATGAAATATGACTCTAAGATTGTGGGGGAAAAGAAATGATGAAATAAAAAAAATTCTCAGAGGTAAATGAGCACATTGATACAACATATCAAAATCTCTGAGACACTCTGAAGGCAGTACTAAGAGGAAAGTTTATTGCATTGAATGCTTTCATTAAAAGAATAAAAAATCAACAAATAAATGTTTTAACACTACATCTCAAAGACCCAGAAAAAGAAGAACAAATCAATACCCCAAACAGTAGAAGACAGGAAATAATTAAAATCAGAGATGAAATCAATGAAATAGAAACAACATAATTGAAAAAATTGACAAAACAAAAAGTGGTTCTTTGAAAAAATAAATAAAATAAATAAACCCCTGGCCATGCTAACAAAGAGAAAGAGAGAAAACTCAAATTACTACTAAAATATGAGATAAAGAAGAAAATATCACAATGGACATGACTGAAACAAAGAAGATAATTAGAAACTATTTTGAAAATTTATTCTGTAATAAAATAGAAAATATTGAAGACATTGGCAAATTTCTAGAGACATATGACCTACTTAAACAGAATGATGAGGTCACACATGCTTTAAATAGATCAACTTCAAGTAATGAAATAGAAAACGCCATCAAAAGCCTACCAACCATAAAAAGCCCAGGACCAGATGGATTCATAGCTGAGTTCTACAAGACTTTCAAAGAAGAAGTAACTCCAATACTCCTGAAAGTACTCCATGAAATAGAAAAGGAGGGAACCCTTCCACACTCATTCTATAGGCTAGTATCATCCTGATACCAAAAGCAGACAAAGACACATCAAGGAAAGAAAACCTCAGACCAATATCCCTGATGAACATAGACACAAAAATTCTCAATAAAATTCTGACAATGGACTTTGAGAGCTGCACAAAGCTCCTGCCATTGCATCTGTAACTGTGGAATGTAACTGCAGAATAAGCAACCTTACTGATACTCTAAACAGCGATGTAGTTAGGGTACTAATGCCCTGATGTAACCTGTTGGTATAAATCAACATGGCCCTTGGACAAGGAGCCTCTTTCCTGCTTCAGTGCCTTGTGTCTGTGTCTCCTTTATTTTTCCCTACAATCTGCTGCATGTTCTTTTAGTGTTTTTAAACGTTTAAACTATTTGTGGCATAGTGCCAGAGGTGTTCCTGGGACCATTGCCTAAGCTCTTCTACATGCAGCATATGACAAGGTTTCTGTTGTGGTGGCACTTGGTTCTTGCAGCTCGGAGACCACTTCCTATGCCCACATGGGCAGCAAGGGACATGCATCCCTATCTATGGCAGGTGGGATGGGTGCAAGGCCATGTGGGTGACTCCCGCCTGCCCCATTCACCTCTCTAGGACTGGATGGGCCTCAAGCTCCCTAGGCAGGTCAGGAGAACAGGGAGCCACAGGGTCTCCTACTAGCTTCCTGTCCTCACACCACCTCCAGATGGCCCTTAAGTGCACCAAGAACTACCTGTTCCCACAGGCTGACTTGTGCTATAGCACTGAATCCCCTATGTTGCAGGTAGACCCTGAAACCCATGTCCAGTTTCTCGGAGCTCGAGGCTGGGTACACCTATGGGCAGCAGAGATGCCCAGCTTCCACCACCCACCCAGCAGCCTTGGCACGTTGTCTCTGGTGAGGACCATGAACTATCTGCATACTGAGACTCTCCTTCACATCACCATCTCCTTCTTCCCCACCCTCATGTCAGAAGCAGCCAGGCCTGAGTCTCCCCAGCCTCCCTCTCAACAAACTCTGAGGCCACATGACAGGATTCCGACCAAGCAGATCACATCTAGGGATGCCGTGCTGTGACTGTGGTTCAAGGAGCACGGGAGTGCTCTGCAGGTCCAAAGTCCTCATTCTATGAGGCTAGTGTCACCCTGATGCCAAAAACACACAAATGCTGAGAGCCACAGCCGAGTCAGAATGACGCATGGCATTTCTGCCAGAACGGAGTGGTTGAGAGGTGATGCCAGCGAGCCATTGAGATGATGATGGTTATGTTAAGCTGCGTATTCAATTGTATATTAGACCCCTGCGGTCCTCCTCAGCCCGCTACTTTGGAGTTCTCATGGGGATTCCTGGAGAGTTCGCGTTGGTTGGGGAAGTGCCAGAGGAGGGATTTTCTAGTTGGTGTGTGGTGTGTCCCGTGAGAAGGCCGCATGGGTGGCGTTCACGGGAGTTCAGAAATAAAGTTTGTTCCTGCTTGATTGGCTCGTGATTTGTGCCCAGCCAGAATGCGGCATTTGGTGGCCCATGCGGGGAACGCCTGAAGCTCGGAGGTAAGTGAAATTGCTCGCCCCTGGTGGAAGGCGAGAGAATGGGTGACCATTTCAAAAAAGAAAGTGTTCTTGTTTTGATTTGTTTTGTTCTTGTTTCAAGCTGCCTATCCCTAGAACTTTCTCAGGCAAACTGGGAAAAATGGTTGGCTCAAGGTTTGAAACTGTTCGGCCCTGAGGAAGAGATAGAGATAGACCACGAATATACATTTCAAAAAAATAGGAAAATTGATACAATGATTTTTTGTTCTGTTTTTGTTTCGTTTTGCTTCGGTTTTGCTTTGAGTTATCTGTTTGAGTTGCATTATCCTTGTGGCAGAAATATGGGGTCAGAAATTAGAAAAAAAAAAACAAAAGAAGGTTAAGTAAATTGTTAGAGGAAGGAGGCACCCCAGTAAAACCAAAAACAGTCAGAGAATACGTTGATACAATACAAAAATGTAGCCCATGGCTTTTTAAGGAGGAGTTGTTGAATATATCACAATGGGACCATCATGATGAAGATTTAAGGGAGATGGAAAAGAAAAACCCAGGAACTCTGCCAGTTGGCACATTGCCATTGTGGGTGATGATACAGTTTTTTTTGCATATTCCAAAGCTTTCAGTTCAGATTATGGTAGAAGACATATTAGATCAGGAAAAAGAGGAGGCCTCTCGAGATAGTCAGAAAGGGGAAGAAAGTTTAGAGCAGAAAAAGCCATCAGGGGAAAAGTTACAACAGGAGACTGCTACTAACACCTTTCTATCACCAGAGGGCGTAAGTGTCCAACCAACAGCTCCACCTATGGGGCCTCAACCCCCGTACTTGATACATGGGATCCTGAGACAGGACCTCAAAGATTAGCATGCCCTGTATTTGAACAGGCATGAGGGCAGCGAATTCACCATGTTTTAGATTTCAAAATAGTGAAGCAGCTAAAAGAGGCTGTGACAACCTATGGTCCTCAAGCACCCTTCACTGTAAGCTTGGTCGAAACCATTACCAACTTGAACATGACGCCAGCAGATTGGGCTAATATGTGTAAAGCTGTGCTAAATGGAGGACAATACCTGTTATGGAAGGTTGCCAATGAGGAATTTTGCAAGGAGACGGTTAGGCGAAACGCAGCAGCTGGTTATCCTCAGAGAAATCTAGATATGTTGTTAGGAAAGGGACCTTATGAGGATCAGCAGCAACAAATTGCATATGATCCTGGCATATACTCACAAATTGCTGCAGATGCGATTAGGGCATGGAAGACTTTACGAGGACATGGATATCTACAAGGCCAATTATCAAAGGTAATACAGAGAGCTAATGAACCTACGCTGAATTTGTAGATAGGCTTATTCAAAGAGCTACCAGAGTTTTGGGGAATACAGAACAAGAAATGCCATTAATAAAACAACTGGCTTATGAGCAAGCAAATCGTTGGTGCAGAGAACCCATTAGACCATGGAAACATGAAGATTTAAACACATATATTAAATTATGTAGAGACATTAATGAACAAGGGCAAGTCGTGGCAGCTGCAGTACAACAGGTTTTAGATGCCAGGCCAAGAACATGCTATGATTGTGATCAAACAGGACATTTTAAAAGGAATTGCCCCATAGGAGGAGGGTTTAACAAAACTAGGTATCAAAGGAGTAGAATACCGGGTATTGGCCCACGATGCCATAGAAGAAGACATTGAGCTAATGAATGCCGTTCTCAAACCACCATAGAGGGTACTCCCTTATCAAACATAAACAAGGACCAGGTGTCTATCCATGATATTGTGAAGAAAGGCACCGGGCTCCATTGCCAAAAAATGGACAGGGGGGCCCAATGCTCCGGGGCCCACAACCACAAATATACGGGGCAATGGAGGAACCCAGCAACACCATCAGGGCAGTGCCCAGGACACATTATTCATTAGATCCCTCATCAGACAAACTAGAGGGAGCACAGGGTTGGACATCTGCGCCTCCGCCAGAGCAGTACTAACTCCAGAGATGGGAGTTCAAATCATTCCCACAGGAGTAAAAGGACCTCTTCCCCAAGGAACAGTAGGCTTATTATTGGGATGCAGTTCTTCTACACTAAAAGGACTTATGATAAGTCCTGGGGTAATTAATCCTGATTATGAAGGTGAAATAAAAATTATAGCTACTTCTCCAAGAGGTATATCAGTAATTTCACCAGGAGATAGAATAGCACAGTTATTAATAATACCCAGCCTACATGATAAATTTTCCAGTCGTACTGTAGAAAGAGGTTCCAGGGGATTAGGCTCCACAGGTGTAGATTGGGCTATGCTGTCTTTAAATTTAGACTCTCGCCCCATGCTAAAACTAAATATTCAAGGACATGAATTTAATGGGCTACTGGACACAGGTGCTGACCTTAGCATCATATCTCGTCAAGAATGGCCAAAACATTGGCTATTACAACAGGCCACTCAAATGCCTCGAGGTCTAGGAGTGGCGACTAATCCCCATAAAAGTGCAATGGTATTACGTTGGAAGGATCCTGAAGGATGTGAAGGAACTATACAGCCATATGTATTGGATCATCTTCCTATAAATTTATGGGGACGAGATGTCCTAGATCAATTAGGTTTGACATTAACAAATAACATCAGTCCTAACGCACCCACTACTAGGGCTAGACAAGGTTTCAGGTCAGAAAAAAGATTAGGAGAACAAGAACAAGGTATAGCAGCACCAATACATATAGATCAAGGAACAGTCAGACATGGATTGGGTTTTCAGAAGGGGTCACTGAGACAATAAAAATTACTTGGAAATCAGAAAGAACAATATGGGTTCCTCAGTGGCCCCTGACTAAAGAAAAGATACAAGCAGCCCATGACCTGGTCAAACAACAATTAGCAGAGGGACATATACAACCTTCCATATCTCCCCATAATACTCCCATTTTTGTCATCAAAAAGAAATCTGGTAAATGGAGATTATTGCAAGATTTAAGAGCCATTAATAATGAGATGGTTATTATGTGACCTGCTCAATCAGGGATTCCTCAATTGTCTGCTTTGCCAAAAACCTGGCATGTTTTAGCTATAGATATTAAAGATTGTGTTTTTTTTTTTTCAATTTCAATTCATCCTGAGGATAGTCCACGTTTTGCATTTACTATCTCTGCACTGAATCATGAAAGTCCTGATCAGAGATATGAATGGAAAGTACTCCCTCAAGGGATGGCTAACAGCCCAACTATGTGTCAAATTTATGTTAACAAAGCAATCCAGCCACTTAGAAAGCAAAATCCTGAACTACAAATATTTCACTATATGGATGATGTATTGTTAGCACACAAAGATAAAACACATTGCTATAATGTTATGCCACACTTACAACTTATTAAAAAATTATAATCTAGAGATAGCAATAGATAAAGTACAATTAAATTTTCCAATAAATTATTTAGGAGTTCTATTATCCTCAACAATGGTCCGTCCACCAAAAATTTAAATATGAGTAGATCAACTCAAATCACTTAGACTTTCAAAAGTTATTAGGAGACATAAATTGAATAAGGCCTTATCTAGGCATACCAACAGGAGAGTTGGGACCTTTATTTGATATCCTAAAAGGTCCATCAGATCCAAATTCACTCCAAATGTTAGCTCCTGAAGCAAGAAAAGCATTAAAAATTATTGAAACATATATGGAAAATATGCATTTGGATAGAATTGATATAAGTTTGCCTTTATTATTTATTGTACTACCAACAAAAATTATTCCTATAGGAGTATTTTGGCAAGAAGGTTCATTATTGTGGATACATTTATCTTATTCTCCTAACACTATTCTTACTAGGTATCCTGAGGCTGTAGGACAATTAATACTCAAAGGAATAAAAGCAGCAAAGGAAGTGTTTGGAATTTCTCCCAATAAAATTATTACTCCATATACTATGAATCAAATTGATGAGTTAGCTAATGAGTTAAATATTTGGGCAATAATCATGTGCAAATCTAATGTTTCATTTGATAACCACTTACCATCTAATCCTTTATTGTCTTTTTGGTCTTCACATCCTGTAGTTTTTCCAAAAATGACAAGAAAAACACCTATCATGAATGCTCCAAATATATTCACTGATGGGTCAAATAGTAGTTACCCCTGATCAAACTTTTACATTGTTAGTACCCAAACAATCAGCTCAAAAGGTAGACTTAATGTAGTATTACATTCAGGATAATGTAAATTGTTCAGGATAATGTAAATTGTTCAGAAAATGTTTTCATAGTACTTGTTGGAATGTTACATAATTTTTTTTTAGCCATCATTGCCAGAATTCCTATCTTTATCCCAGTGCGGGTGAAGACAAAGATAAAACCAAACTACAGCTTCTGCAATAGCTATCACAACAAACTGTATAAACTGATGCATCAATGAATAATGTAACTCAACAAGTGATGCTCAGTCAAGGAGTCAATTTACTTTGGGAGGAAATGAACATATTGATGGATTTCTCTGCTTTGAACTGCTTGCAGAACTTGCCTGGACTATGTATCACTTGTATGCATTGTGAACTATCTGTTGGTGCAGCAAATTGTGGTAGTGCTGGATAATCTTTGCTGATGGTGTCACCGGTGGTACAATTTTTCCAAAGGAGCCGTCAATTGTCTTGGTGTCGTGACATTTCTGTATTCTCCTCCCTTCTGCTTGTGATGGTCGTTCAGCTAAAATTTGGGGGCCAACAGAGGTGAGGCAAAGAACCTCACCCCCCAATTGGTGCAAAGACCTATCCACAAGTATGGCTGTATGCTGAACCAGTAGTCATTGACGGGTATGATGCAATTACAATGGTACCAACCTAAGACAGGAGGCTGATGCTTTGAGGTCAGCTCATTCAATGATGGGTAAGAACCACATGTGGAATTAAACAACCTAAGACAGGCACGGACCCTAAACCACATGCTTGGTGTTTAATTAAACAGAAGGGGGAAGATGCTGAGAGCCATAGCCAGTCAGAATGACACATGGCCTTTTTTCTAGAATGGAGTGGTTGAGAGGTGACACCAGGAGCCATTGAGATGATAATGGTTATGTTAAGCTGTGTATTCAATTGTATATTAGACCCCTGCTGTCCACCTCAGCCTGCTACTTTCCAGTTCTCACCCTACTTTAGAGTTCTCACAGGGATTCCTGGAGAGTTGACATTGGTTGGGGAAGTGCCAGAGGAGGGATTTTCCAGTTGGTGTGTGGTTTGTCCCAGGAGAAGGCCACGTGGGTGGCATTCCCAGGAGTTCAGAAATTAAGTTTGTTCCTGCTTGAGTGGCTCCTGATTTCAGCCCAGCCAGACTGCGGCAGACAAAGACACATCAAGGAAAGAACAACCAGCCACAGGGATGCTACTGCAGCCAATGCAGCTCATCGGGTAGATGGCTCATTAGAGACTTCTTAGTGGATCAACACCACATTCTGACCTTAAGAGCCACAGCTGCAAACACAGAATCCAGCTCCAAATGCCCTGTGATGTCATTATTGAGGGCAAATGCTGACCTGGAATCATGCTTCCAAAGTGCACCTCCTGCGTCTCTCCAGCTTTGCCTTCAAGGAGGGATAGTAGGTGCTGTACACTTTAACTGCTGAACTGCAGGCTTCAATGGGAGTCCCTGTCTCGGTCTTTTTTAGGAGTCACACCCAGACACCACTCCTGAGACTACACCTCAAGGAGAAGACCAGCAGGCTTTGTGCAGAGGAGGTAGAAAACAAGAGCAGAAGGTTAATCAGCAATGACCACCCAAGTGCACGGTCTCACAGGAGAGTGGCGGAGCACACACAAATGGTGCAGAAGAGGGTATAGATGCCAAGCGGTGCACTGGAGTGCAGTACTACCACCACACACGACAAGGCCAATAACGAGTCTTAAGCCTGCACACACACACTTCTGTGCAGGAGTCCTTGCTCGGTTTTTCCTCATGGTGTATCCAGGCAAGAAGTGCTACATCTCCCTACCTCCTCTTTTCCTCCTGCTGTGCTGCTGCCCACGCTGTTCCTCAAGGTCCTCTTCCTACTGTGGTTCTCGCCTCCTCTGTTCCCCTAGGTCTTCCTCCTCCTGTGCTGGTGTCCTCTCCTGTTCCCCTAGGTCCTCCTCCTGCTGTGGTGGTGTCCTCTCCTGTTCCCCTAGGTCCTCCTCCTGCTGTGGTGGTGTCCTCTATGTTCTCCTAGGTCCCCCTCCTCCTGTGCTGGTGTCCTCTCCTGTTCCCCTAGGTCCTCCTCCTGCTGTGCTGGTGTCCTCTCCTGTTCCCCTAGGTCCTCCTCCTGCTGTGCTGGTGTCCTCTCCTGTTCCCCTAGGTCCTCCTCCTGCTGTGCTGCTGTCCTCTCCTGTTCCCCTAGGTCCTCCTCCTGCTGTGCTGCTGTCCTCTCCTGTTCCCCTAGGTCCTCCTCCTCCTGTGCTGGTGTCCTCTCCTGTTCCCCTAGGTCCTCCTCCTGCTGTGGTGCTGTCCTCTCCTGTTCCCCTAGGTCCTCCTCCTGTGCTGCTGTCCTCTCCTGTTCCCCTAGGTCCTCCTCCTGCTGTGCTGGTGTCCTCTCCTGTTCCCCTAGGTCCTCCTCCTGCTGTGCTGGTGTCCTCTCCTGTGCCCCTAGGTCCTCCTCCTCCTGTGCTGCTGTCCTCTCCTGTTCCCCTAGGTCCTCCTCCTCCTGTGCTGGTGTCCTCTCCTGTTCCCCTAGGTCCTCCTCCTGCTGTGGTGGTGTCCTCTCCTGTTCCCCTAGGTCCTCCTCCTGCTGTGCTGGTGTCCTCTCCTGTTCCCCTAGGTCCTCCTCCTGCTGTGCTGCTGTCCTCTCCTGTTCCCCTAGGTCCTCCTCCTCCTGCTGTGGTGGTGTCCTCTCCTGTTCCCCTAGGTCCTCCTCCTGCTGTGGTGGTGTCCTCTCCTGTTCCCCTAGGTCCTCCTCCTCCTGTGCTGCTGTCCTCTCCTGTTCCCCTAGGTCCTCCTCCTCCTGTGCTGGTGTCCTCTCCTGTTCCCCTAGGTCCTCCTCCTGCTGTGCTGCTGTCCTCTCCTGTTCCCCTAGGTCCTCCTCCTCCTGTGCTGCTGTCCTCTCCTGTTCCCCTAGGTCCTCCTCCTCCTGTGCTGGTGTCCTCTCCTGTTCCCCTAGGTCCTCCTCCTCCTGTGCTGCTGTCCTCTCCTGTTCCCCTAGGTCCTCCTCCTCCTGTGCTGGTGTCCTCTCCTGTTCCCCTAGGTCCTCCTCCTGCTGTGCTGCTGTCCTCTCCTGTTCCCCTAGGTCCTCCTCCTCCTGTGCTGCTGTCCTCTCCTGTTCCCCTAGGTCCTCCTCCTCCTGTGCTGCTGTCCTCTCCTGTTCCCCTAGGTCCTCCTCCTGCTGTGCTGCTGTCCTCTCCTGTTCCCCTAGGTCCTCCTCCTCCTGTGCTGCTGTCCTCTCCTGTTCCCCTAGGTCCTCCTCCTCCTGTGCTGCTGTCCTCTCCTGTTCCCCTAGGTCCTCCTCCTCCTGTGCTGGTGTCCTCTCCTGTTCCCCTAGGTCCTCCTCCTGCTGTGCTGCTGTCCTCTCCTGTTCCCCTAGGTCCTCCTCCTCCTGTGCTGGTGTCCTCTCCTGTTCCCCTAGGTCCTCCTCCTCCTGTGCTGGTGTCCTCTCCTGTTCCCCTAGGTCCTCCTCCTCCTGTGCTGGTGTCCTCTCCTGTTCCCCTAGGTCCTCCTCCTCCTGCTGTGGTGGTGTCCTCTCCTGTTCCCCTAGGTCCTCCTCCTCCTGTGCTGGTGTCCTCTCCTGTTCCCCTAGGTCCTCCTCCTCCTGTGCTGCTGTCCTCTCCTGTTCCGCTAGGTCCTCCTCCTGCTGTGCTGCTGTCCTCTCCTGTTCCCCTAGGTCCTCCTCCTCCTGCTGTGGTGGTGTCCTCTCCTGTTCCCCTAGGTCCTCCTCCTGCTGTGCTGCTGTCCTCTCCTGTTCCCTAGGTCCTCCTTCTCCTGTGCTGGTGTCCTCTCCTGTTCCCCTAGGTCCTCCTCCTCCTGTGGTGGTGTCCTCTCCTGTTCCCCTAGGTCCTCCTCCTCCTGTGCTGCTGTCCTCTCCTGTTCCCCTAGGTCCTCCTCCTCCTGTGCTGGTGTCCTCTCCTGTTCCCCTAGGTCCTCCTCCTGCTGTGGTGGTGTCCTCTCCTGTTCCCCTAGGTCCTCCTCCTGCTGTGGTGGTGTCCTCTCCTGTTCCCCTAGGTCCTCCTCCTCCTGTGCTGCTGTCCTCTCCTGTTCCCCTAGGTCCTCCTCCTCCTGTGCTGGTGTCCTCTCCTGTTCCCCTAGGTCCTCCTCCTCCTGTGCTGGTGTCCTCTCCTGTTCCCCTAGGTCCTCCTCCTCCTGTGCTGCTGTCCTCTCCTGTTCCCCTAGGTCCTCCTTCTCCTGTGGTGGTGTCCTCTCCTGTTCCCCTAGGTCCTCCTCCTCCTGTGCTGGTGTCCTCTCCTGTTCCCCTAGGTCCTCCTCCTCCTGTGCTGGTGTCCTCTCCTGTTCCCCTAGGTCCTCCTTCTCCTGTGGTGGTGTCCTCTCCTGTTCCCCTAGGTCCTCCTCCTGCTGTGGTGGTGTCCTCTCCTGTTCCCCTAGGTCCTCCTCCTCCTGTGCTGGTGTCCTCTCCTGTTCCCCTAGGTCCTCCTTCTCCTGTGGTGGTGTCCTCTCCTGTTCCCCTAGGTCCTCCTCCTGCTGTGCTGGTGTCCTCTCCTGTTCCCCTAGGTCCTCCTCCTCCTGTGCTGGTGTCCTCTCCTGTTCCCCTAGGTCCTCCTCCTCCTGTGCTGCTGTCCTCTCCTGTTCCCCTAGGTCCTCCTTCTCCTGTGCTGCTGTCCTCTCCTGTTCCCCTAGGTCCTCCTTCTCCTGTGGTGGTGTCCTCTCCTGTTCCCCTAGGTCCTCCTCCTCCTGTGCTGGTGTCCTCTCCTGTTCCCCTAGGTCCTCCTCCTCCTGTGCTGGAGTCTTCTCCTGTTCCCCTAGGTCCTCCTCCTCCTGTGCTGGTGTCCTCTCCTGTTCCCCTAGGTCCTCCTCCTGCTGTGGTGGTGTCCTCTCCTGTTCCCCTAGGTCCTCCTCCTCCTGTGCTGGAGTCTTCTCCTGTTCCCCTAGGTCCTCCTCCTCCTGTGCTGCTGTCCTCTCCTGTTCCCCTAGGTCCTCCTTCTCCTGTGGTGGTGTCCTCTCCTGTTCCCCTAGGTCCTCCTCCTCCTGTGCTGCTGTCCTCTCCTGTTCCCCTAGGTCCTCCTTCTCCTGTGGTGGTGTCCTCTCCTGTTCCCCTAGGTCCTCCTCCTCCTGTGCTGCTGTCCTCTCCTGTTCCCTAGGTCCTCCTTCTCCTGTGGTGGTGTCCTCTCCTGTTCCCCTAGGTCCTCCTCCTGCTGTGGTGGTGTCCTCTCCTGTTCCCCTAGGTCCTCCTCCTCCTGTGCTGCTGTCCTCTCCTGTTCCCCTAGGTCCTCCTCCTCCTGTGCTGGTATCCTCTCCTGTTCCCCTAGGTCCTCCTCCTCCTGTGCTGGTGTCCTCTCCTGTTCCCCTAGGTCCTCCTCCTCCTGTGCTGGTGTCCTCTCCTGTTCCCCTAGGTCCTCCTCCTCCTGTGCTGGTATCCTCTCCTGTTCCCCTAGGTCCTCCTCCTCCTGTGCTGGTGTCCTCTCCTGTTCCCCTAGGTCCTCCTCCTGCTGTGCTGGTGTCCTCTCCTGTTCCCCTAGGTCCTCCTCCTGCTGTGCTGGTGTCCTCTCCTGTTCCCCTAGGTCCTCCTCCTCCAGTGCTGGTGTCCTCTCCTGTTCCCCTAGGTCCTCCTCCTCCTGTGCTGGTGTCCTCTCCTGTTCCCCTAGGTCCTCCTTCTCCTGTGGTGGTGTCCTCTCCTGTTCCCCTAGGTCCTCCTCCTCCTGTGCTGGTGTCCTCTCCTGTTCCCCTAGGTCCTCCTCCTGCTGTGCTGCTGTCCTCTCCTGTTCCCCTAGGTCCTCCTCCTGCTGTGCTGGTGTCCTCTCCTGTTCCCCTAGGTCCTCCTCCTCCAGTGCTGGTGTCCTCTCCTGTTCCCCTAGGTCCTCCTCCTCCTGTGCTGGTGTCCTCTCCTGTTCCCCTAGGTCCTCCTCCTCCTGTGCTGCTGTCCTCTCCTGTTCCCCTAGGTCCTCCTCCTGCTGTGCTGGTGTCCTCTCCTGTTCCCCTAGGTCCTCCTCCTCCTGTGCTGCTGTCCTCTCCTGTTCCCCTAGGTCCTCCTCCTCCTGCTGTGGTGGTGTCCTCTCCTGTTCCCCTAGGTCCTCCTCCTCCTGTGCTGGTGTCCTCTCCTGTTCCCCTAGGTCCTCCTCCTCCTGTGCTGCTGCCCTCTCCTGTTCCCCTAGGTCCTCCTCCTGCTGTGGTGGTGTCCTCTCCTGTTCCCCTAGGTCCTCCTCCTCCTGTGCTGCTGCCCTCTCCTGTTCCCCTAGGTCCTCCTCCTGCTGTGCTGCTGTCCTCTCCTGTTCCCCTAGGTCCTCCTCCTCCTGTGCTGCTGTCCTCTCCTGTTCCCCTAGGTCCTCCTCCTCCTGTGCTGGTGTCCTCTCCTGTTCCCCTAGGTCCTCCTCCTGCTGTGCTGGTGTCCTCTCCTGTTCCCCTAGGTCCTCCTCCTCCTGTGCTGGTGTCCTCTCCTGTTCCCCTAGGTCCTCCTCCTGCTGTGCTGCTGTCCTCTCCTGTTCCCCTAGGTCCTCCTCCTCCTGCTGTGGTGGTGTCCTCTCCTGTTCCCCTAGGTCCTCCTCCTCCTCCTGTGCTGCTGTCCTCTCCTGTTCCCCTAGGTCCTCCTCCTCCTGTGCTGGTGTCCTCTCCTGTTCCCCTAGGTCCTCCTCCTGCTGTGCTGCTGTCCTCTCCTGTTCCCCTAGGTCCTCCTCCTCCTGCTGTGGTGGTGTCCTCTCCTGTTCCCCTAGGTCCTCCTCCTCCTGTGCTGGTGTCCTCTCCTGTTCCCTAGGTCCTCCTCCTCCTGTGGTGCTGTCCTCTCCTGTTCCCCTAGGTCCTCCTCCTCCTGTGGTGGTGTCCTCTCCTGTTCCCCTAGGTCCTCCTCCTCCTGTGCTGCTGTCCTCTCCTGTTCCCCTAGGTCCTCCTGCTGTGGTGGTGTCCTCTCCTGTTCCCCTAGGTCCTCCTCCTCCTGTGCTGCTGTCCTCTCCTGTTCCCTTAGGTCCTCCTCCTGCTGTGGTGGTGTCCTCTCCTGTTCCCCTAGGTCCTCCTCCTCCTGTGCTGGTGTCCTCTCCTGTTCCCCTAGGTCCTCCTCCTCCTGTGCTGGTGTCCTCTCCTGTTCCCCTAGGTCCTCCTCCTCCTGTGCTGGTGTCTTCTCCTGTTCCCCTAGGTCCTCCTCCTGCTGTGGTGGTGTCCTCTCCTGTTCCCCTAGGTCCTCCTCCTCCTGTGCTGCTGTCCTCTCCTGTTCCCCTAGGTCCTCCTCCTCCTGTGCTGCTGTCCTCTCCTGTTCCCCTAGGTCCTCCTCCTCCTGTGCTGGTGTCCTCTCCTGTTCCCCTAGGTCCTCCTCCTCCTGTGCTGGTGTCCTCTCCTGTTCCCCTAGGTCCTCCTCCTCCTGTGCTGCTGTCCTCTCCTGTTCCCCTAGGTCCTCCTCCTCCTGTGCTGGTGTCCTCTCCTGTTCCCCTAGGTCCTCCTCCTCCTGTGCTGGTGTCCTCTCCTGTTCCCCTAGGTCCTCCTCCTCCTGTGGTGGTGTCCTCTCCTGTTCCCCTAGGTCCTCCTCCTCCTGTGCTGCTGTCCTCTCCTGTTCCCCTAGGTCCTCCTCCTCCTGTGCTGGTGTCCTCTCCTGTTCCCCTAGGTCCTCCTCCTCCTGTACTGGTGTCCTCTCCTGTTCCCCTAGGTCCTCCTCCTCCTGTGGTGGTGTCCTCTCCTGTTCCCCTAGGTCCTCCTCCTCCTGTGGTGGTGTCCTCTCCTGTTCCCCTAGGTCCTCCTCCTCCTGTGCTGCTGTCCTCTCCTGTTCCCCTAGGTCCTCCTCCTCCTGTGCTGGTGTCCTCTCCTGTTCCCCTAGGTCCTCCTCCTCCTGTACTGGTGTCCTCTCCTGTTCCCCTAGGTCCTCCTCCTCCTGTGGTGGTGTCCTCTCCTGTTCCCCTAGGTCCTCCTCCTCCTGTGGTGGTGTCCTCTCCTGTTCCCCTAGGTCCTCCTCCTGCTGTGGTGGTGTCCTCTCCTGTTCCCCTAGGTCCTCCTCCTCCTGTGGTGGTGTCCTCTCCTGTTCCCCTAGGTCCTCCTCCTGCTGTGCTGGTGTCCTCTCCTGTTCCCCTAGGTCCTCCTCCTCCTGTGGTGGTGTCCTCTCCTGTTCCCCTAGGTCCTCCTCCTGCTGTGGTGGTGTCCTCTCCTGTTCCCCTAGGTCCTCCTCCTCCTGTGGTGGTGTCCTCTCCTGTTCCCCTAGGTCCTCCTCCTCCTGTGGTGGTGTCCTCTCCTGTTCCCCTAGGTCCTCCTCCTGCTGTGGTGGTGTCCTCTCCTGTTCCCCTAGGTCCTCCTCCTGCTGTGGTGGTGTCCTCTCCTGTTCCCCTAGGTCCTCCTCCTGTGCTGCTGTCCTCTCCTGTTCCCCTAGGTCCTCCTCCTCCTGTGCTGGTGTCCTCTCCTGTTCCCCTAGGTCCTCCTCCTCCTGTACTGGTGTCCTCTCCTGTTCCCCTAGGTCCTCCTCCTCCTGTGGTGGTGTCCTCTCCTGTTCCCCTAGGTCCTCCTCCTGCTGTGCTGGTGTCCTCTCCTGTTCCCCTAGGTCCTCCTTCTCCTGTGGTGGTGTCCTCTCCTGTTCCCCTAGGTCCTCCTCCTCCTGTGGTGGTGTCCTCTCCTGTTACCCTAGGTCCTCCTCCTCCTGTGCTGGTGTCCTCTCCTGTTCCCCTAGGTCCTCCTCCTCCTGTGCTGGTGTCCTCTCCTGTTCCCCTAGGTCCTCCTCCTGCTGTGGTGGTGTCCTCTCCTGTTCCCCTAGGTCCTCCTCCTCCTGTGCTGCTGTCCTCTCCTGTTCCCCTAGGTCCTCCTCCTCCTGTGCTGGTGTCCTCTCCTGTTCCCCTAGGTCCTCCTCCTCCTGTGGTGGTGTCCTCTCCTGTTCCCCTAGGTCCTCCTCCTGCTGTGCTGGTGTCCTCTCCTGTTCCCCTAGGTCCTCCTCCTCCTGTGCTGGTGTCCTCTCCTGTACCCCTAGGTCCTCCTCCTGCTGTGGTGGTGTCCTCTCCTGTTCCCCTAGGTCCTCCTCCTGCTGTGGTGGTGTCCTCTCCTGTTCCCCTAGGTCCTCCTCCTGCTGTGGTGGTGTCCTCTCCTGTTCCCCTAGGTCCTCCTCCTCCTGTGCTGGTGTCCTCTCCTGTTCCCCTAGGTCCTCCTCCTGCTGTGCTGGTGTCCTCTCCTGTTCCCCTAGGTCCTCCTCCTGCTGTGCTGGTGTCCTCTCCTGTTCCCCTAGGTCCTCCTCCTGCTGTGCTGGTGTCCTCTCCCGTTCCCCTAGGTTCTTTTCCTTCTGGTGGTGCTGTGCTGGTGGACTCTCCTGTTCCCTTAGGTTCTCTTCCTCCTGATGCTATTGTGCTGGTGGCCACTCCTGTTCCTCTCCTCTTCCTCTTTTTGCTGCTGTTTTTCTGGTGTCCACTCCTGTTCCTCTAGCTCTTCATCCTGCTGGGCTGGTGGCCTCCCCCATTTCTCCAGCAGTCGTCCTGCTTTCCCTACCTGTGTGCTCTGGGCCCTTGCCCATTTCCTGTAGACTATCCTCCTTTTCTTTCTTTGTCCTTGTTTTTTCAGTATGGGGTATATAACCCAGGGTCTTTAACTGCTAGGCCACCAGTGTACTGAGGCACATCCTCAGCCCTCGTTCTCTTTTTCCCACTAATGTGTGCACTTCATGTATCCTTGACATATGGCCTCCAGCATATTATGTACAGCCAGTGTCTTCTGCTCCCACATTTAGGCACTATAATGGACCTAAATGGAGTACGGGTGTGCTTCCTGCAGGAATGTGTACCCATTGGACCACAACTGTCTCCTGCCCTGGCATCTGTTGAATTGAAGCTGAGACTGTAAGGTAATCTCTAGTGCCTTTCCCTCTCAGCAGGACAGAATTCTTCCCACATTTCTGATATTCAAGGAAAGCTCTCTGCAGGTTTACCTCAATTTTCCACTTGTTTGGTGTCTTTAATTTAGGATTCTGTAAGACCCTGGAGTGGAACGGAAACAATATGCTGCATGCCAAGAGAAAAGCTCTGAGCAGCCAAGGTGATGACACTCGCAATGCAGAAGCCTCCCAGGAGCTTGGCTTCGGCACCCAGAATGATGCCAGCATGGGGCTAGTAGCATGGAACCTATCTAAGAGGAGACACAGGCTTTGTAGACAGAGACCCTGCCGGCCACTCCGTGTCTTCCATCTGAGACCCCGGGCAGCAACGTCCAAGGAGGAGGAGTGAAGGAGGTTTCTTTAAGAGGCATTGGGCTTTCTCCATATAACCCTTGAGAGGAGAGAGACAGAGAGAGATGGGTGTGGGAGGAGACTATTTAGGTGAAGAGAGCGGGGAGGGAGGGAGGGAGGGAGGGAGGGAGAGACAGAGAGAGAGAGAGAGAGAGAGAGAGAGAGAGAGAGAGAAGAGGGAGGGAGCAGAGGAGAAGGAAAGAGAAACATAGACACTCAGAGGCAGAGAGGGAGAGAGACAGAAGGACAGAGAGTGTGCAGTCCCGAACCAGCTGACCTGTCCTCTGGCTGGGCCCTGCCAACTGCCAGTTCTGCCCTAGACTCAATTCTGGTGAGAGCTCTTGCAGAAACATCCAGTTCATTAGTGAGGAATAAGCTGGAAGAGTTAGAGAATTAGGAATCCAAGGATATGAACTAGTCAAGTGCAAATCAAGGCAAGGAAAGTGGCTGGGCAGCAGTGGCTCTTGGGGTTTGAAAGTCCTGGAAGGAGAGACTCAGGGCCTGAGAAGAAGAAGAGGATGTGAAGCGCGCCAGCCAGGGCAGCTGAGAACAAGTCAGACTCCGAGAGGTGACTCCGCCCTGCTGGTACCTGGCAACAAGGCACCACACTGGACCTAAATAGAGTACAATGTGTTTCTTGCCCAAACATATGCCTAACTGGACCACACCTCTCTCCTGTCCACAGCCAGTACCTACCTGGCCACTGTCAGACCAATGGCTGAAAGGCAAAGAGGACACGAGGTGCTTCCGGGTGGAGAGCTGGGAAGGTATGTTGCAGGGTGCCGGGTCCCTGGGCTGCCCTCCCCTTCTGGAGTGTTGCTGGAGAATGTATCTCCAGAGAAAAGAGAAGGCAAGCTCACCAGGACTGAGCATGTGTCCTGCTGGAGAATGTATCTCCAGAGAAAAGAGAAGGCAAGCTCACCAGGACTGAGCATGTGTCCTGCTGGAGAATGTACCTCCAGAGAAAAGAGAAGGCAAGCTCACCAGGACTGTGCATGTGTCCTGCTGGAGAATGTACCTCCAGAGAAAAGAGAAGGCAAGCTCACCAGGACTGAGCATGAGTCCTGCTGGAGAATGTATCTCCAGAGAAAAGAGAAGGCAAGCTCACCAGGACTGAGCATGTGTCCTGCTGGAGAATGTACCTCCAGAGAAAAGAGAAGGCAAGCTCACCAGGACTGAGCATGTGTCCTGCTGGAGAATGTACCTCCAGAGAAAAGAGAAGGCAAGCTCACCAGGACTGAGCATGTGTCCTGCTGGAGAATGTACCTCCAGAGAAAAGAGAAGGCAAGCTCACCAGGACTGAGCATGTGTCCTGCTGGAGAATGTATCTCCAGAGAAAAGAGAAGGCAAGCTCACCAGGACTGTGCATGTGTCCTGCTGGAGAAAGTTCCTTCAGAGAAAAGAGAAGGCAAGCTCACCAGGACTGAGCATGTGTCCTGCTGGAGAAAGTACCTACAGAGAAAAGAGAAGGCAAGCTCACCAGGACTGAGCATGTGTCCTGCTGGAGAAAGTACCTACAGAGAAAAGAGAAGGCAAGCTCACCAGGACTGAGCATGTGTCCTGCTGGAGAAAGTACCTACAGAGAAAAGAGAAGGCAAGCTCACCAGGACTGAGCATGTGTCCTGCTGGAGAAAGTACCTACAGAGAAAAGAGAAGGCAAGCTCACCAGGACTGAGCATGTGTCCTGCTGGAGAAAGTACCTACAGAGAAAAGAGAAGGCAAGCTCACCAGGACTGTGCATGTGTCCAGGTTCCACGGTGCAGCAGTGGGATATCCATTTACTAGGATACAGGAACCAGAAATGCTGCTGACATAATCTGCCACGCCACACAGGGCATGATTATCAGAACGTCCAGTAATGAACAGATCCATGTAGATGAGGTCAGACCAGTGGCAGTGTGTGATTGAAGGGTACAATGACATGTCTACAACCAACAGTCCTAAGTAACTCAAAGCAAACCAAAGGACACAATTCATAAGGTCCTCCCAGAGCTGTGGGCACTCCCAGGAGTCTGTGCCTGCAGCAAGGCCAGGTGCTACCCAGGGCCAGACTTCTCTGCAGATGCTGCGAGCTTTTGCTTTAATTTTACCAAATTTTAGTAAACACTCGCCCTCTTATAGGTGTCTTAGCCCACCCAGGGACCACCACAATGACCCTAGACTGGGTCCCTATAGCAATGGCTGCATTTTTCTCAGTTCTGGAGGCTGGAGTCAGAGGCCAGGACCTGGCAGACACAGTGTGCACCGGGAGCCTGCTGCCTGGTTCCTGGACCAGGGGCTTCCTTTGGGTATGGCCAGCAGTGGCCTCTGCTCATATCATCACCCCAGACTGAAGAGCAGGAAGGAGCTGCCCCTGACCCTGCAGCATGAGAGCCACAGCTTGCCCTCTCATTTCTGCCAATTGGAAAACATTGTTCCATTTAATCACAAAGGTGGCAAGAAAGGCATCACCACCTGACCACAGGGCACTTCAGGCTCAGCAGAAGGTGCCGAGGATCAGTCCTGAGGAATGGAGACCCAGCATCCCACCTCAGGCAGCAGCAGGCCTGGGCCAGGTACACAGGCCTGCCGCAGAGCCAAGAATCAGGACTACCAGCACAGGGCAAAGGTTTGGGTCTCAGCATGATTCTACTTCTCGAAGGACCTGCGTCAGAGTGGAGAGGACCTTGAGGCTGAGAATCTTGACTCAGGACACCAGGCAGTTCAGCAATGTCAGCACGGTCTTCAGGACCACTCTCCCCTGGCAGGCAGCCCCACCCGTGGGATGCCCCACAGAGCACAGGGTGGCTCACTCCTTGGCCTGTTGCCTGGGCTCCTGCTGCCGGCCAGAGAGCCTGCAGAGCAAGCGTCTGCCTGGGGTCTTCCTTCAAGCTATAGAGTGAAGGTGGACATGAGTGGCCCTGGAGCAGGCACCAGACAGGTGGAGGTGGGAAGGCAGAGCCGTGGAGGCATTGGAAACAACGGGGGATTGGTGAGACACTGTGAGTGAAGCCCAGATGCCTGGCTGCAGCAGGCCCGCGGAGCTTGCAGCCTCATAGCAACTCAGCACACCATGTCCCAAAGTTCCAGGGAAACCCCAGGGGTTCCAGCAGGGGCAGGTGGAGGGAGAGGAACTCAGGGAGAGGCAAAGTGCCACACACTGCATTTTTGCAGGACCTACCTTTTCCTTCTATTAGGTGCAGGGTCTCTGGTCTAATTCCCAGGTCCTTGACCCACTTTGTTGAGTTTTGTGCAGGGTGAGAGATAGAGGTTTAATTTCACTTTGCTGCATATGGATTTCCAGTTTTCCCAGCACCATTTGTTAAAGAGGCTGTCCTTTCTCCAGTGTATGTTTTTGGCACCTAGTATGTCCAGTATGAGAGAACTGTATTTACGTGGGCTGTTCTCTGTGTCTTCTATTCTGTACCATTGGTCTACATGTCTATTTTGGTGTCAATACCGTGCCGTCTTAGTGTCTATTTCTCTGTGGTGTAGTTCGCGGCTTGTATTGTGATGCCCCCTGCTTCACTCTTCTGGCTAAGGACTGCTTTGGCTATTCTGGGTCTCTTATTTTTCCAAATGAATTTCATGAGTGCTTTTTGGAGTTCCATGAAGAAGGACACTTGGGTTTAAAAGGAATTGCATCATATCTGTTCACAGGAGAGCCCCAGGTCCTTCCTGGACGCACCTGCACCTGACTCCTCACTTCTCCTGACAGAGTCTGGGCCTCAAGCCTCCAGGGCTTCCTACTGCCAGGGACCATTCCCCACACACCAACCCTGCACAGGGCACACAGCTCCGGGGCCCGTGTCCCTCAACACCCACTGCAGGCTCGGCTCAGCTCACCTGGGGCTGATCTCACAGTATCGTGCACTTCACTTCAGTGGCTCGTACATCTCAGCATCTTTGCCAACCTCCCTGGTCCTGCATGTTCAAGGTCTTTGAGGCTCTGAAACCCGCTTCATCTCTCACGTCATCTCCCGCCCGCACGGGGAGTGGGGCTGTGCTGCAGTGGAGCTGATGCACCTTGGCATCCCCACGTGGTGCACTTGTCAGTGCCCACTCCCACCTGCTGGTTTCTGTCCCAGGGAGCGGGCACCCGTGTTGTCATCATTTCTACGGCAGCTCCTCCCTGTCAGTCAGGACAACCAGCCCAGACATTCATGAGTGACTTCACACGGGTTTGCACAGCCGGCAGCCCACTGCAGGTCACTCAGGGACCCAGCTGCTCCTAGCAGTGGCTGTGACCCCACATTGGTCTCTGGCTCACCAGGGCAGGAAGGAAGTGAGTGGTCTTACGAGACCCAAACCAGGGCCAAGTGCAAGAGGCACCTGTGACCCATGTGTCATTTACACACAGCCAGGACCAGCCTCGCCACAGGAGGGTCAAGGGACAAGTGAGCTATGTGCATGGGACACGCCCCTCCCCACCCACCTGCCTGCCGGTGAGTCCAGGAATGTGGCCGCAGTTGACATGTCCTGGGCCAAAAGACTGCTTCCTACCATTTGTGGAAAAGCCCCCAAGTGGCAACACAGTCTTTCTAGGGAGTTAGAACCACTCTTTCTTCTTGTTAATGATTAGAGTGGAGGCTGACCTTTCTTCTTGTTTATCTTTAGAGTGGAGGCTGACCTTTCTTCTTGTTTATGTTTAGAGTGGAGGCTGACCTTTCTTCTTGTTTATCTTTAGAGTGGAGGCTGACCTTTCTTCTTGTTTATGATTAGAGTGGAGGCTGACCTTTCTTCTTGTTTATCTTTAGAGTGGAGGCTGACCTTTCTTCTTGTTTATCTTTAGAGCGGAGGCTGACCTTTCTTCTTGTTTATCTTTAGAGCGGAGGCTGACCTTTCTTCTTGTTTATCTTTAGCGGAGGCTGACCTTTCTTCTTGTTTATCTTTAGCGGAGGCTGATCCTTGGTCTTCCCACTTTCCTTTCCTTTCTCTGGTTCAGTCTGCACAGAGGCTCTTGCTGCCCTCCGCCCCCTTCCTTCCCCTACTCACCTGCCTGACCACACGCTGGGGCTGCAGTTCTATTTCCACTCAGGAAGACCAGATGAACACAAGCTGAGGAGGCCAGGACACCAGGCTGCCCCACTGCTGGGCAGAATCACTCACACAAGCTCCAGAGGGGCGTGTGCCCCTGGGGCGGGATGCGGGCCCCAGCTTTGTGGTTTACTAGGTGCAGTTGTTTGGCGAAGCCAGGACGAGGAACAAGTCCAGCCCCTGAGGTCTCAGAGCTCCTCTGCTGCCAGCCCAGGCAGTGGGTGGGGCTCTTGGAGGCAGCCACCCTCTCATCCAACCTCAGCCAGCCACTCCACACGCCCTCCCTGCCACGCACTGTCCGTCTCTCAGGATAGACATCCAGACACACCACGCTGGGGCAGGACGTGGCCTCTGAGAGGTGGCCTCATTCACAAGCTCCCTGTCTACTGAGCACCTCTTACGCCTAGAGGCTGCGCTAGGTCCCAGGGTGTGGAGGGTCCAGAGCCCTGCAGCAGCTCCACGCACACCCCCTGCAGGTGTGACCACTGCCGGGAAGAAGACAAGACCCAGGGTGGGGACAGGGCGAGGACAGGCTCTCAGAGAAGCTGTGCACTCAGGGCACAGCAGGTGCAGCCCAGAGAGCCCACTGGCCGGCTAAGCTTCCTGCTAGAGCTCACCAGAAGTGGGCATCACAACACTCCAGCTGTGAGAGCCCGGCCCTGCCAGGGAGCACCAAGTCTCCAGTAGGCATCCCACCCAGCACCTGCTGACTCCCATGGGTGTGGCTCAGCCATGGCACCCAGCAGCGTCCTCAGAGCCTCACCACAGAGGGCAGGTGGGCCCTGCTTCTGCACCAGGCCCTCGGTCACACACAGTGGCTGACCTGTGACCAGGGTTGTCCTGGTGGCTCTCACAGGACAACCCTGACTCTAGTGCTCTGTACCAGAGGACAAGTCCACCTGCACACAAAGTGGAGGTGCCTGCTCCAGGTGGCTGATTTTCCAGAATGCGACGGCGTGTGCTCAAGGTAAAACTGCAATCTTTGCTCACAGTGTACGGAGACTAGCTGTGCTGGCCCAGGGGTGTTTACGTCAAGGGCTCCTTATTTTACCAGGATACCATCACTTGCTCTTCTCTTACTACCCTCCACGTGGTAGCTGGGGCTTTGAGAGCTGGAGCTTTCTCTCAGATATTACTTCATTCCCAGCAAATGGGAGGAGCCACACAGAACACGGGCAATGACAGGCCCCAGGTCTGAGAAGGCTGAGACTCTGTCTGCAATGGCAGGGACATTGGAGGTGCTTTCTGCAGGGGCTGCTGGTTTGGTGGTGCCAAGGGTGTGGCTTCCAGGGCCTGCAGAGCATGTGAGCCTCGGAGCCCACACGGGACAGAAACGGCCCAGTCCATGGGAGTGTGGACACCAGCATGAGACAGCACACAGCAGCCTGCAGCAGCAGCCCAGGAGCAGCGCACAGCCGGGCTGCCTGCCGGAACCAGGCACAATGAGCATGGGCAGCCCACCTGGGTCTCTGCTGCCGTGTCCACCATCTTCAGCAGGAAGCTCACACAGAAAAGCAGCACCTCTTAAAGTCCCAGTGACGACTCCACATGTGGGAACAAAGTCGTGCAGTTAGGAATGACCTACAAGGGCAAGGAAGCACATTCCCAGATGAGCCCGTCCCTTTCAGTTAGGAAATTTATTTTCTGTGACAAAGGACAGGCCAGCCCTTATCAGGGTCAATCTCCCTTCCTGGGTCAGACAGACCACTCCCTGCTTAGGCTAGCCCAGGTGCAGGGACTATCGCCTTGGTCCCTGCTCTTCACAGTGAGCACAGGGGTATACACAAAGGTTATTCCCAAATCCCAGGATTCTTCCACGTTGGGTGTATGGTCCAAATGCTGTGAGTGTGTCCGAGAGCCACGTAGTACCCCAGAGGCCTACTAGGGCGGTTTATCACGCGGAAGGCACTCCACAGCCCATGGCTGCGGGCTGCTCTCTCCACCCAACCCTGCCCAGCCTGCCTTCCATCTCTACACTCGCCTGCTCTGGACACACTGGTTACAGTCCTCCAGCCCATCAGCCAGGACCAGCTCCCCAGCCCCAGGTAACCATCCCTGTGAGACAGACTTGTTCAGACCCCGTGCATGGGAAGTCGTGCGCTATCCTAATCAGACACGGCTCTAGTCGCAGGGTCAGTTACCCCGTGGCGAGGAGCTTCTCCTGGACTTCCCAGCCACCTGGGCAAGCGTCCTGGAAGGGCAGTGCACAGCTGGCCCAAGGCCAGCAGGTCTGTAGCTCTGCACCAGGGGGAGCTCATGGAGCAGCTGGATCGACCAGGCCTAGCGAGGGCACAGCGGTGGGCTCTGCACACCCCTCATGCAGATGCTCCTGTGTCAGCCGCATCATGCACCCCAGATACCCGCCAGAAATTTACCCAACAAAACGCCAACAATGAGAAAGGCAGCCAACAATGAAGCCCAGAGGCACCTCCTGAACAAAGGCATCACCAGAGAGTGCAATAAATCAGGGTTTAATTGCTAGAAATCGCTTTCAATTACTAAAAATTACCACAAATTACTTGTTGAATAGACACATTCTTTCACCACCATTAATAATTTAAAATTGCTAATTACATGTAATTGTCAGTGATTTTTGTTCCTTGGTGAACAGCAAGGGGCTGCATTACGGGGCCGGCTTTTCAGGGCCAGGCCCCCACCTGGCCCCTTCACATGCAATAGTCCCCAGCCACACCTCCCAGGAGAAAGTCAAGGTCCACCAGCCTGGGACCCAGAGCTGGGGCCTGAGCATGGTCCAGGGGTGGTGGCCCATCCCACCGTCAGCCACTCAGTGCGAGGAAGCAGACGGGGAGGC
This sequence comes from Callospermophilus lateralis, assembly GCF_048772815.1. Classification (NCBI taxonomy): domain Eukaryota; kingdom Metazoa; phylum Chordata; class Mammalia; order Rodentia; family Sciuridae; genus Callospermophilus; species Callospermophilus lateralis. Next base: position 1,093,733 of record NC_135305.1, on the reverse strand, counting down.
CGTCCCTAGGAACGGGCCATCAGCCACCCAGATGCTCCAGAGACAGGCACAGCGGCATGGGCCTCTGCGGCCTTCGGCTTCACTGCCACACTCCCCCAGGCACGCAGCCGAGGCTGGGACCGGCAGAACTCCCTGGCTCCCTCCCCACTGTGTAGGGCCCCGAGGGCCAGAAGCCTCTGGCAGGAGACACACCTGACTGAAGGCCTGTCCACCTTCACCCTGGAAGCTCACCCAGAGGGTTTAACACACAGCATCCAAATGGCCCCAGCCTCACCTCAGATGCCTGTCCCAAAACCCAAGAGGAAGGGGGGCTCCATGCTGTCCTTGGCCTCCCTCCTGGGTGAGCCTGCAAGTCCCCCTTGGCCGACAGGGAGACAGGCAGGAAAGAGGGTGGGCTGACACCGGCTCAGGCCCTCACCCGCCTTTCCTCAGCATCCCCCATGCTCCTGTTGGACAGCAGGTTCCCCGCAAGCTGTGGCACAGGGATGAGGTGTCCAGGTACAGGCCTGGGGCCTCTGCTGCCCCTGAAGTCCATGCAGCAGGGAGGTGGCACCTTGGGGTGGCCGAAACCCTAGAGGATGCTGACCAGGGAGCACAAGAGAGGACATGAGGCCCGAAGCCCACATCTGCCTACCAGCCCCCACATCTGCTCCCGGACATCCCCCAACTGAAGGATGCGGGGAACTCCTTCCAGAATGCGATCTAGGGACAGAGGGGACGTGAATGCAGACACCACCTGCCCATACCAGACTGCCTCCCGCTGCAGGAGGAGGAGCACGTCTGGTGACAGTCCACGGCACCTCCCGGCCTCATCTGGGTGGGCGTGTGATGACCTCACCCACTGCAGTCACAGTAACTGAGCCCCTCTCTCCAGCTCTACAAAGACAGCTGAGACCTCAGGCCCTCCCAGCTACACAGCTGCGCACAGAGCATCTGGGTGGAACCCTCGGGGTGGACTTCACACCACGCTGGGAAACAAATGGCTGAGGCCTTAGTGAGCCAGAAGTCCCCAGGCCCCAGTCCACAGGGTGGTACAAACCTCGCTTCCCACATCTGGAGCCTCAGGATTCCAGAGTCCTAGCCCTGGGTACTTCCAGCTCTGGTGGCCCCTCAGGCTGGTGCCCAGTGTGGGGGCAGCAGCTCTGAAAGAGCTATCACCAGCACCTGGTGGAACAGCCTTCCCCAGCAAGGGCCGTTCAGCCCCTGGACAGGACAAGTGCAGTCGGACACCTGCTGGGGGCGGGGGAGATGGGAGGAGCCCACTGCACCCCCAGAATGACCTCCATCATCTTCACCACCTTCTCGGTTCCACCAGCCCTCTCGGGGCATTTGTGAGAACAGGTCTTTGAAGACTTTATATGATGTTCTGAGATAAAGGAGGAAAGACGTCAGGGTTTATTAGGATAATAAGTGCAAGACCCAGGCATGGGGGTGCATACCTGCAATCCCACCTTAAAAAACAGGAACTCTTAAAAGGGGGTTGTTAGGGTTTCAACATGAGACGTCACCCCAAAGCTCAGGTGTGAGGCAATGCAGGAAGGTCAGAGGTGAAATGACTGTGTTATTGAGGGCCTTAATCCTGGATAGGGATCAGCTGGTGGTGGCTATGGGCAGGCAGAGGGTGGCTAAAGGAGGTGGGTCCTTGGGGGCTTGCCTTTGGGGCATGGATTTTGTCCCTGTTGAGCAGGCTCCCTTTCTCGTCCTTCTGGTGTCATGTCCTGAGCTGCTCTCGTCCACCCACTCTTCTTCCACGATGCCCTGCCCCACTTCAGTGCCCGAGGAACGGAGCTGACCACATATGAACGGAGACCTCTGATTGTGAGCCCCCAAATAAACCTTCTTCCTTTACAGTTGCTCTTGTCAGGTCTTTTGGTGACGGTGGCAAAAAGGCTGAGACAGGGAGGTGGACTGGGATATAACACTCCTGGGTCCAGTCCACAGTACCAAGAGGGTGGGCGGCAAGAGGTAAAAGAGGGAAGGGGTCAGAGACAGGCAGGGCTGGGCAGGCGCCGACAGAGCTCTGGGCCTTCACCACATGCAGTCTGAGCCAGTTCATGAGCGGAGCTTCTTTTCCACAGGGTACCTCATTATCAGTCCTTAGGCTTTCCCAATCATTGGACATGGAAGATTTGTTTGCAGAGAGAGTTCATCTGTCTAATTAAAATTAGAGAAAGAAGAAGTTGGCTGCTGCAGGATCGTCTGGAAACATGAACTAACTGTACATCCTCAAAATCATTGTCTTTCAACCTACATTTTTTATTTAAATTTGTGAGTATGGTTTGAAAGCACATGACATATTAGGACCATTATACACTATTCCTAAACAACAAAGAGTGACACTGGGGTGCAGTCTTAATATTGAGAACATCACCACTCAAAACTGGGGGGTTACACACAGCCGCACTGCTAGGCCACCGTCGGCTAGGTGTGCAGGGATGACTGAGGACCTTCAGCTCAGCTCCCCTGACTGAAAAACCAGCTTTGGGCTCCACGGTGTCCATCCAGAGCTCTAGGGACCCTGGGAGCCAGAAGAAGCCTCTCAGTCTGGAGCCACGTGGACAAAGGCCAAGTCCTCCAGGGCTCCAGCCCTCTCTGCACCTAGCAGGGATGTTTCTTCTAAAGGCTGATGAGCCAGGGGCAGGTGAAACCAGAATTAAACACCGCCAGGTCTCCTGGGACTCCCTGGTCTCGGACGCCTGGCTCCACGTGGCCTGCTTTGCTAAGAAGAAGCAAGGTCTGTGTTCAAAAGGGAGCACAGGCTGTTTCTCCTCCCTGGGGCGCCCATCTTCTTGAACCTCAAGGGAACTTGCATTTTAAGAAACCTGGACATCTATCTAGGGTAAAATTGCTGGGGGAGGCTTGCTTTGAGCACTGAATGAGGTGCTACAGCCCACGGCCAGCCTGACAGCTGGGCACAGTAATGGCCTCCTCCCTCCCACTGCAGGACCTCAGCTCCCCAAGGAAAGACAGGAGAAGAACACACTCTTGGCCAGACAAAGACCCTGAGCCAGCCTTGTGAAAATCCCTAGTGACACCCGTCATGCCATGATCTCCGGGAACACACGGTGCTTAAGTCAGACGGTACCATCGCAGGAAAGCCAGCGCTGATTTAGGTCCTTACCAGGGCTTGCCAGACCCAGAGAGGACAGACAGAGGCTGAGGGCAGCTGCCCTGTGTGTGGCTTACCCAGTCCTGCCTCAGAACTCCTAGCCTTGATGACACTGCTATATCCAGAAGTAGATGAAGATCTAGGGTGGGTGGAGCCATGCCACAGAGATGGGGCCGAGTCGCAGTCCTAGGGGGAATCAGCATTCCCAAAGAAATTAGGGTCCTGCCCACAGGAAAGGGGCAACTGCTGAGTCAGAGGACAGGTAAGCTCGCCCTGGCCCACCAGCCCTGGCTTCTGTCCACGGCCCTGCATAGAAGCTCTGCGCTTCAACACTGAATGCCGGCCTCGGAGGACCTAACTCACTGACAGCTTTAGTGGGCGTACTGTGAAGGTATTGGCAGAGCCACACAGACCTGAGACTGGACAGCACCGCATCCTGCCAGGACCAGGACCACAGCAGAAAAGGGAAGAACATGAACCAAAACACACTCCAGAGCCTCCTGGCCCTGCTGAGCCTCGGCTTCTGAGTCTCGACAGGAGAACAGGAAATCAGCCTGTAGCTCAGGTTTGTTTGTTTGTTTGGGGTTTTTTTGTTTGTTTGTTTGTCTGTTTTTTCAAAATGATCAGCGTGGTTTCCACGCTGTCACATCCCACTCCAGGCTTACCCTCGGGACGTGCCTGAGCACGTGGCACACACTGACATGCCTGTACAGCGTCCAATGGGTTTACCGTGCCATCCAAACGCAGCTCCTGTGACTCAGCGTTGGCAAGCTTCCCCATTTCAAGGCTCCTAAACAGCTGTGAGCAGCAAACACCTAAAGAGCCCTTCCCTGTGCCAGGGGTTTCTGGTGCTCAGCACCATTAACCTGCTCAGCTTATATTGGGGCCCCACAGCGTAAGCACTGCCGTCTGCTCCCATAGAGGAGAAACCGAGGCAGAGAGCATATGCACACTGTCGTCTGAAAGGAAGAGTGAGCACTGAACCTAGACGCAGCCACTACGATGGTACTGAGATAATTACAAAATCTGCTGCCCTTCTTAATGAGCGCTTAGGAGGACCCACACTCCAGCAACTTCCTTCCAACCTGCCTCTCTGCCCTGCCCTCCAAGGGGCCTGAGAGACTCTTCTGGGCCGTCCCCTGCCTCGGCAAGCTTGGCAGCAGGACGACATTCTCCCTGCTCCGTGGAGGCCTAAGGCTGTAACACTATGAAGAGGGACAATTTTGAGATTTTACTGTGTATGTACACATTTGCTCCCAAATGTAGGCTCTCTCTTCACCTCACTGATTGTCTCTTTTGCTCAGAAGAAGCAGCTTTTTGGTTTGCATCCATCCCCTTTATTGATTCTTGATTTTGTACCTTGCGCTTTGGGAGTCTTGTTAAAGAGTCAGGGCTAATCTGTCGTGATGAAAACTGGGGCCTGCTTTTTCCTTCATTAGGCACAGGGTCTCTGGTCTAGTTCCTAGGTCCTTGATCCACTCTGAGTTGAGATTTGTGCCTAGTGAAATATAGGGTTTATTTTCATTTTGCTGCATATGGATTTCCAGTTCTCCCAGAACCATTTGTTAAAGAGGCTATATTTTCTCCAATGCATGTTTTGGGCACCTTTATCTAGTATTGAGATAACTGTATTTATGTGGGTTGCCTGTGTGTCTTCTATTCTGCACCATTGGTCTACATGTCTATTTTGGTGTCAATACCGTGCTGTTTTAGCTACTAGTGCTCTGCAGTATAGGTCTGGTATTGTGATGCTCTCTGCTTCACTCTTCTTATTAAGAATTTCTTTAGCTGTTCTGGGTCTCTTACTTTTCCAAATGAATTTCATGACTACTTTATCAATTTCTATAAGGAACGACAATGGGAATTTAATTGGAATTGCACTAAATCTGTATAGTGCTTTGGGTAGGATGGCCATTTTGACAACATTAATTTTGCCTATCCAAGAGCATGGGAGATCTTTCCATCTTGTAAGGTCTTCTTCAATTTCTTTCTTTAGTGTTCTGTAGTTCTCATTGTAGAGGTCTTTCACCTCTTTCATTAAGTTGATTCCCAAGTATTTTAGTTTATTTAAGGCTATTGTAAATGGGGTAGTTTTCCTAATTTCTCTTTCAGAGGATTAATCACTGAGGTATAGAAATGCATTTTATTTATGGGTATTGATTTTATATCCTGCTACTTTGTTGAATTTATGTATTAGTTCTAGAAGTTTTGGATCCTCTAAGGATAGAATCATGTCATCAGCAAATGATAGTTTGAGTTCTTCTTTTCCTATTTGTATCCCTTTTATTTCTTTCATCTAATTGCTCTGGCTAGAGTTTCAAGGACTGTGGTGAAAGAGGGCATCCCTGTCTGGCTCCAGTTTTTAGAGGGAATGCTTCCCATTTTTCTCCATTTAGAATGATGCTGGCCTTGGGTTTAGCATAGATAGCTTTTACAATGTTGAGGTATGTTCCTACTGTCCCTAGTTTTTCTAGTGTTTTGAACATGAAAGGATGCTGTATTTTATTAAGTGCTTTGTCAAATGCTTTCTCTGCATCAATATAATCATGATTCTTATCTTTAAGTCTATTGATGGGATTAATTAGATTTATTGATTTCCGTATGTTGAACCAACCTTGCATCCCTAGAATGAACCCCACTTGATCATGATGCACTATTTTTTAAATATGTTTTTGTATGCAGTTTGCCAGAATTTTATTGAGAATTTTTGTATCAGTGTTCATCAGTGATATTGATCTGAAATTTTCTTTCCTTGACATGTCTCTGCCTGATTTTGGTATTAATTCTTCTTTGTAGGTCTTGTTGAACTCAGCTATGAATCCATCTGGTCCTGGGCTTTTCTTGCTTGGTAGACTTTTGATGGCATCTTCTGTTTCCTTGCTTGAAATTGATCTTTTTAAACTGTGTTTGTCCTCTTGACTCACGTTTGGGTCGATCATACGCCTCTAGAAAACAATGGGGCATCTACGTATGTCCAACAAACTCATCTCAGATTCAAGAACCAAATAAACCACGACACAATAATACTCGGTGACATTAACACACCTCTCTCACCACTGGATGGATCTTCCAAACAAAAACTAAAGAAAGAAACTATAGAATTCAATGATACAATGAATGATTTAGACTTAACAGACATATACAGAATATTCCATCCATCAACAAGTGAATACACTTTCTTCTCAGCAGCACATGTGTCCTTCTCCAAAATAGACCATATGTTACACCACAAAGCAAGTCTAAGCAAATACAAAAAAATAGCGATACTACCCTGCATTCTATCAGACCACAATGGGATGACATTAGAAATCAATAATAAAAGTAAAAAGAGAAGCTACTCCAACACCTGGAGACTAAACAACATGCTACTGAATGACACGTGGATACAGAAGCCGTCAGGGAGGAGGTGAGAACAATTCTTAGAGGTAAATGAGACTCTGATACGACTTCTCGAAACCTCTGGGACACCAAGGCAGCGCTAAGAGGGAAGTTCACTGCATTGACCTCATTCATTAAAAGAATAAAAAGTGAACAAATAAAAGACCTGACATTGCAGCCCAAAGCCCTAGAAAAAGAAGAATAAACCAACACCAAAAGTAACAGAAGACAGGAAATAATTAATATCAGGGCTGAAACCAATGAAGCTGAAGCATTAAAACAATTCAAAAAACTGACAAAATGAAAAGATGGTTCTTTGAAAAACTAAATAAAATTGACAAACCCTTGGCCACCCTGATGAAAAGGAGGAAGAAAACTCAAATTACTAAAATTTGTGATGAAAAAGGAAGTTTCATGAGAGACAGTATTGAAATACAGAAGACAATCAGAGACTGTTTTAAAACGTAGATTTACAGATTAAGTAGAGCTCTCTGCCAAGAAACAACCCAGAACGAGAAGACAGGCGGGACAATATGCTGCTACTGGTGGTCTGACTTATTGCTTCTGGTTTGCAATCATCTTCAGAGGCCGAATACAGTGATGAATGAAATTCTCTGTCTGTGCCAATGTCCCTGCACTTTGTAATTCAATTCCTGACTTGAGATAAAAGTGACTTCTTCATACGACTCTACCATTTACTGACGCGGCCAGTGAACAGCACCGCAGCCCTGTGAAATCACAGGGAAGTTTAACTTGAGGAGAGAGAGAGAGATGAAAGGAGGGGAAAAGAGGAGGAGGAGGGTAAAAGCCATTTCCAAAATGAGAGGCCCAGAAATCGATTCGTAATTATCTGCCCACATGAGTCCAAAGGCCTTTATTTGATAAGGCAAGTAATACACAGCCAATAATGTGGATTATTTCAGAGAATAAAAGCCTGGTTGTCTCCATGACCCACATAGCTTTGAGCAAGGTTCAGGACGAGGCTCCAGTCCGTAGCCAGCAGTGAGACATGCCCCTCCTGCCTGCTTCTGTCAGAGGTGCCAGGGCTCCTGCGCCCTCTGGTGAGCTTCCAGGATGCCCAAAGGCTCAGTTTCCACCTCTGTGGAGGCATCTAAGGCTCTTGAGTATGAAATGGGCCCTATTAGACAAAGGCTGTCTCTACTCTGGGGTGTTCAAGAGCAGACGGAGCCCACCTCCCAGTAAGGTTTTTCCATTAACACCAAAACCCCTAAATCAAACTTTAAGCTTTTTAAGTTCTAAATGGGAATGAAGTCTTCCCAGTCTCATACTTTAAAATTAAAAGGCAAAATTCGTAGTTTGCATCAGAAAAAAAAAAAAAAGTGAGCTTTTAAAGCATGCCAAGGTGAGCCACCTGGTTTAGTGGTCAGAGCAGTGGAGGGTTGATGAGGGTACCCTTGACCCACAAGAACAGCGCAACATCTTCTGGAGCCAGCACTGGGATTCTCGGACACACAGAAACAGAGCCATGCGTGGCCCAAGAGGGATGAGGCCGCCTGGCTGGTCGCTGTGTCCACTCCTGCTCCTGTGTTGCAGCAAGACTTTCGTGTGAATTAAAGGTCCCCCTGTGTCTGCCAGTGGCACCCTGGCCTGGGACGACACTGTTGCATTTTCTGCCTTGACAATACGTCAAGTGACCTCTGGCCCCCAGCTCTTCAGCTGGTGTCCCCACCCCAGCATCAGGAACACGAGCCTGGCCTGGGGTCAGCCTAGCCACAGCAGCACAAGATGCAGCACGAGAGCTGGTTGGGAGAGGTGGGCTGTGGGAGGGGAGCAAGCACCTCAGGGTCAGTGTGGAGTACCAGTGAGGGCACACAGCAGCAGTGAGCTACAAGGGGACCCCGGGTGCTCTCAGGAACAAGCTGCTCATGCTGCTGCGTGCTCAGTGCCCCACCTCCTGGGGACCAGAATCTGTGCGCTCTGCCAGCCTTCACTTCTCTTGGCATGGGCCTGCCTGAATGATGACCACTGTTCATTAATATCTGGCCAACCTGGAAACTCGTCAACCTGCACTGCGTAATGTCAGGTGCCACGTGTGATGTGGTGAGCTGGTTAATACACTGGAAAGGGGACCTGTTAGACTCCAGCCCTCCCAGCCCATCCTCTGGTACCAGCCCTTCCTCTGAGGCAGAGACAGTTACAACACTGGGCTTCCTCTTGGTCCAGCACCCTGCCCCACGATGGGGTGCAGAAAACTCCATGCTCCTTCTACTGCAGACAGAGCATCTTGTCGTGGGGATCTTCCTTGATGCCCTTTACCTGTCCTGGGATCACAAAACCCACAAAACCCACAAACCCACAGCAGTGCAGGCGCAGGAGCCCAGCAGACCAGAATACCAGACTGGATGATTCCACTCTCATCCAATGTCCCAGCAAAGTGAATCCACTGACCAGCAGCCCTGAGCACAGAGCTGCAGCAGTTCTGGGAATGATACTGGCAGCTGCCAGTCTGCTTCCTGAGGTGACAGGAATATGCTAAAATCAGATTGCAGGGTAGGCTCACAGCTCCACCCACACAGGAGCGTGAATGACCTCTCAGAGCTCAAAAAGAGCACCACTTGGAAAGGAAATAGAGATTATCTTGCCTCTCAGTGCAACATTCGCTTTAATTTTTTGCCAGAAAAGAATACAGTAACACACTCAAGAGAATTAGAAGAAGATATATGATCCAGGAATTTTCATCTAAAAGAACCAGCCTCCAGGTATAAAAGATTCAAAAAACAGGCAAGACACTGGGAACATTACTCCCCTGGCCTTTCCTATGACTGCATCCAAGGACACGCTCCTGGTGGCCACAGCAACCAGGGACATCGGCAATGCAGCTGCCAGTGGCAGGAGCTACTAGCCACTGTGGAAGAGGGACTGCGTAGGGTATAGGGAGACAAGTGCCCATGCGGTGTGTGGCCCTCACAGCGGACAAAGGCAGCCATCAAGCACCAGCAAACGTAGGACGGTGCACGCTGGGGAAGCCCCAGCAGATGCACGTTCAGCTGGCCTCGGTCACTGGCTAGGAGAGCATGCTGGCACTGCCATGTGGGGCTGGCTGTGTGTCAGACAGTGTGAAGCAGTGAGTAGCCAGGTCACTCCCCATCTCCTGGAAAACCACCATTCTCCTGGCGCAAGTAAGGAAATTTAAACATTCAGAAGCTGAAATACAAACTCTGAAGTCCTGATGCACTTAAAAATATCTGTGTAGGGGCTGGGATTATAGCGCAGTGGTAAAGCATTTGCCTCACGTGGGTGAAGTACCAGGTTTGATCCTCAGCACCACATAAAAAAATTAAATAAATAAACAAGGTACATTTTTAAAATCCCTGTATAAATGCACAAGGACACCTACACATACAGAAAGGTTAAAACATATACTAAAAAGGAAGTTCAAAACCAAAATTAAATAAAACCAGGCTTGTGATACAGCCACAGAGCTGGTTCTCATCGGAGATGAGTCAGCCAGTTCAGGCAGGGCCTGTCCGCGTCGAACGCCTCTTCTGGGTTATTCCAGGTTACTGCGACTTGTCAGCTCACACATTCGAACAACAAGAAGCAGGACCTGATGAGTGCTGGACACCATGTTCTGGGGTGCAAAAGTGACCCAGGAGGGCCAGATCAGAAACCCCGGTAGAGAGTAGGGACTCTGCCTGAAGGTGGTAAGAATCACCCAGGAAGTCAGCACCGTGGCAGGGAAGAAGGACGGACTGGGAAGGTCCTCTGCATGACAGCAGGCTTGGATCTGGCCACCACGAGCAGCCGGAGGGGCGAGGGCCGGATCTCAGCAGGACCTCAGCAGAAGGACTGCCTCCTGCCTCCCAGGGTAGTGGGAGGGTGTTTCAGGAGCAGACAGGAGAGTAAGAGGAGCCCGGAGCAGGGGCATCTCCACAGCCTCTGGAGATGGCCAGGGCGGCCAGGACCCACTGTGGCCAATACCGTTTGTTCCATTCTGCGTTGTTTATGGAGGTGGTTTTTTCACTCTCTTTTAAGGAATTATGACACTATGTTGCTTTTTTTTTATAATTTTGATTTTCTGCTTTCTGCTTTTGACATATAGCTCAATAAATCAGGAGAGTCTTGCCAGCAAATAGATCTATAGTTGTTCTCATGACAGCAAATTGCATACCATCAATGACATTCAAATGCTGAATTTTAATGGCTTGTCAGAAGACGTGAAATGTACTTTTAAAAATTTAATATGTGGGAGAAGTGTGTCTGCCCGTGTAATAGACAAAGTGGTGAAAACGAGCGACCATATTCGTTCCCTGATGTAAACATCTGTGTGGCAGAAGAACATCACACATCTAAGCCCCATGTCCCTTCCTCCTCTGTGTGGAAGGCTCCCTGAAGGCACAGCATGAAGCTGTCCGTCAGAGGCCACCAGTCACAACTCCAAGCAGCAGTCTTGACAGATAGGACAGAGGCCCGTGGCCAGCAGCCGGCTTCCCATGCTATTTCTGGGAAGGTTCACTTAGGGAATCTGGAAACCTCCCTACTCAGGGATCCTCCTCACGTCAGGCTGGCCAGGGCAAGGATCCAGCCTGGAGATGTGGAATCCCCAGCACCCTGGAGCGGTGACCATAATCGAGTCTTTGTATCAGGGCTGAAAGTCTGAAGACAGAGTAGATGAATCTTCCAGACAGGCATCTTCCAAGTCTGCTCTTCTTGGAAATCTTCCTGTACTTGTTTCTCACCTTCTACTGTATTGTCTTTGGAAGAGAAGAGGAAACAGCACCTTATTTAAATAACGCGCAGATGGACTGGCTCTGAGCTGGGCTACAGCACAAGTGGAGAGAGCTGTCTTTGGTGAGGACGGTGCTTAGCTCCTTTGGTTTCTCCGTGAGCCTCATTCTATCCTGGCTGTAGTACACATGAGCTCTCTCCACGCAGGAGTAAGTAGTTCCTTCAAGTGGAACAATGAAAGCCATCAAGGTTTCTGAGACAAACTCTGTGCTCCATGGTATAGCTGGGGCCAACATGCAGGCTCAGCATGTGAGCGAGACCAGTTTGTATCACACAACTTCCCAACTAAGGGAAAAAGAAAAACTGGGAGACTGAGGGAAGTGAACCCTGTCCTGTCCAAGCTGCTCAGCTTCTGTGCTTGGAATATCACCCCGATCTTCCTTGCAGTGCCTCTGTCATCTGTGCACAATTGAATCTAACATCTGCAGAGAGGAATTTGATGAGAACGTGTCAATGTGCAGCCAGTGGACAGGTGGTGGAGGCTCTGCAGCCGAGGCAGGTGGAGCGGGCGAAGTCACAGGCCAGCACGTCTCCTCTCCGGGTGGCAGAGGACCTAGAGGCTGTGGCTCTTCTGTGCTTCTCTGGTCCAGTGGGGTCTGTGCTCATGACACCCTGGCTGGGAGGCAGATGAGTAAAGTCAAGGTGAAGCCATGACAACCCGGAGGCGAGGTCAGATCCAGAGACGCTCGCCAGAGAACGATTTTCAAGGTGAAACGTGCAGTTATCTTCCCCGAGTGGCTTTTGTCTTCTTCTCAGTCTGCTCTATGGGTCCAGGCCTAGACCTGTTTTTCCTCAGAAGCAGGACTCCAGTCCCTTTGCATTTCCATGAGCCCTGGAGACGACATTCATCTGTCCACTCAGGAACTAGAGGTGCCCGCTGAGGACAGAGCCAGGCTACCAGGCTCCAGCACTCGTGTCCACAGTCTACAAAGCATTAGGGATATCTAGCCAAGCCGGCAGTAGGTGGGGAGCCTGGGCAGCACAGTATATACCATTCTCCACAAAGAAGGTCTGCTTTCCCGAGCACGATCCGGCAACACGGGAACCAGAAAGGTCCGTCTGGGGCTCGTGGTGAAAATCAAAGGGCAGGCAGGCCTGAAGAGCTTCCAGAGTGAAGCCACAAACAGATGCTCTGGCCAGGCACGGGGGTGGCCCTTTCTCACCTCGGAGCACAAGTGAGAGCCATGTGAGCACTCGAACCCAATGTGCGGCAGTTGAGGAGGCAGTAGAGAGAGCACAGAGTAGGGGATCATCAAACCATAGCTACTCCCAGTAGGGCAGCCCTCAGCTTCCCAGGGGCGGGGCAAGGAGAGCAGACAGCATGGCCTTCAGGAGCCTGGGGATGCACCCACACCTATCTACACGTCATCTATGTCATCGATGTAGAGACCTACACCTGTGTCTGCGTCCTCTCGTGCACCTGCCCCTAAAGTTCACCAAGTTTCCTTGCCAGAAGCACCCCGTTCTCCTGCTGAGGGTAATCTGACTTTCCTGATGGAACCCGAAACTTCTCTGCCTGAGGGGATTACCTTGTGGGCCCTGCTGACCCACCAGGACCCCCTGCCTCACCCTCCCCTGGCATCCAGACTACACCTGGACTCAAGTCCCTGCAGGCCAGAGGGTAAGGTGCAAGGCATGGCCCAACAGAGAGCTCAAGTCATTCACCCATTTGCATCAACAGACTCCTGGGTACAAAGTGTGGAACGAATCTTAAGGATGTGAGGTCAAAGGGGAATGAGCAGAAGTGGAGTCAGGTCAGATTCATTTCATGGCCCACTAAGTGCAGTCCTCCACTTGGCGTCTCAGGCTGAGGGACTGGAAGGCTCTGGCGTGTCCACGGTTGGCTGTCATAGATGTGGATCCAAAGGGCTCTACATGAAATAAGGCTGAAACCCAGGACTTCCCTGGCCTCAAAAGCAAGCGTCCAAAGGCAGAGGAAGCCTGTAATGCCAGAGTGGATTTATCACGAAGACCTGCTAGTGACCCTGGGATTACCCAGGGCACATATCCCACCATGACCACAAGAAGTAAATTCACAAGGGGGTCCCACCACCCTTGAAAAGCTCTGTAGTAACATTTCTCAACATTCAGGGGTTATTGTGGGAACTGTTGCTAGCAATCTGGGACCTCAGGGCACTGGGGACAATGGGATTTGGGGTGGCAATGCCAAGTGGTAGCACTTATGTGCTACAGAAAGGTGGATGGGATTACCACAAAGCAGTTATTAAGGAGTCCGACCCACAGTGACCTTTAGCATTGTTAGACTGCTCCTAGATAGGAAAGAGAGGGGCAGCCTTCGAATGCCCTGTGGATCTGTGCACACAGGGAAGGTCTACGTCTACTGAGCCGACACTGGCCTGAATCGCCCAGACAGCCAAAGTCCCCGTCAATTCCTGGCCTTGGCCCATCTCACAAACCCAGAGCCCTGTGAACGACATGGGGGAGCAGGTTCCCTTCCAGCGGACCCAGCTACACAGCAAGAATGTGCACTGCTAATCTCCCCAGCTTCCACCAAGGGGACTTGCAGCCCCTTGACAGGGTGACTGTGCAGGTAAGAGACATAACAAGGCTTTCCACTGCGGACCCTGGATCTGAACTGAGCCTGCGTCCAGGGGACCCAAAGCGTCACTGTGGTCAGTTAGAGTAGGACCTCAGGGACATGAGGTGACCTGTGACGTTTTAGCTCAGGTCCATTTCATAGTCCCCAAACCCATTCTGGAGTTATTTCCCAGAATGTGTGAGGCAGATCGATGTGGTCAGGAATTCAGCAAAATCTTCATGGCTCACACAGGGACGATCCAGAGGAAGGAAAGTCCATTTTGGCTCAAGGTTCAGAGACTGTCCTGGTGGGTTGCCTCCATTGCTCTGGGCCTAAGATGAGGCAGCACGTGGCAGAAGGGTGTGGTGAAAGGAAGCTTCAAGATGGGGTAGCCAGGAAGCCGAGAGTCAGGGAGAAGGGGAATCGGCCACAGGGAAGAGGCACCCTTCCAAGACAAACCCCAGTGACACCCCTCCTCCAGCCACAGTCCACGTGCCTCCAGTTAAGTCCACTGAAACTAGGTGGGACTGCCTACACCTAGCCTTCATGGTCCCGCCATCTCACCTCTGAATCTCCCTGAGGACTAATGGATCTTGGAGAATGTCGGTGTTACGACAGACTCAACCAGATGGCAGTGCCCGCTGCAGCTGCTGCACTTGATTGGCCGCTCTGCTGGAGCAAATTAACACACCCCCTGGTGCCCACTACACAGCTACTGACTTGAGGAGGCTTTCCCTCTCCTTGCAGGAAAGACCATCAGAGGCAGCTTGATCTCTCCTGGAAGGGCCAGCAATAAATATGTCATCACTGCCCTACATCAAATCCTGACCCTTCAGCCCTCTGTGACTATCTGACCTCAGGGACCTCAACTGCCCTTTCTTCCCACTGGACTCCACTGCGGCCCATTACACTGATGAGAAGCGGCTTGGACCTGACGTCCAGGAAGTAGCACGGACTCCTGCAATGGTAAGATGCTTACATGCCAGAGGATCTGGGTGGCAGAGAGGAAAGCCGTCGATGGGTGACTCCAAGCACAGACCTCAGGACTTTGGAGCGTAGATCCTCTGTGGATAAACACTCCCTTTCAGGCCACGGCTGTGGCTGGCACTGGGCCTTATTAAAGGCTGAAATGAACCACAGACTATTGTAACAGGGGTGTACTTTATGCTCTGAATACAGTCCTTGCTGCTCTTTTAGTTGTGAGTGACACAACACCTTTATTTTTATTTACTTATTTTCATGTGGTGCTAGGATCAAACCAAGGGCCTCAAGTGTGCGAGGCCAGCGCCCGGCCACTGAGCTACAGCCCCACCCTGTGATTTATTTTTTAAATAAACATGTTCCTTTCTCTCCCTCTTTCCCTGCTCCTCCCTGATCTCTTCCACCCTCCCTAATCTCAGGAAAATAGGATCACCTTCCTTCCCCACCCTAGGCAGAGCTGAGTACTCACCAGCCACAGGCATGAATCAATCCAGATTTGGGGGATAGTTCTAGAAGATCTCAGAAATGACTGTCTCCCAAATTAATCAACTTGTTAATTTGATTATAACCCCAACAGAGAACACACGGAATGTGCCTTTGAGTCACCTCTTCAAAAGCCCCCTGTTGCTGCTGACAGGCAGAATCGAACTCTCTGGAAAAGCCTTTTCCTTTTTCTCCAAGCCATGACCTGGTTAGTGGAGTGGCATCCAGGACGAGGACTGAGCTTTCCGCCACACTGGCACAAAGACTTTACTTGGAACTAACTGGCCTCACTGAGCATGCACACAGACACCTGCTCCAAACACAAGAGGCAGGTGAGAACCAGGTGCAGCCCTGAAGCACCCACCTGCACAGAAGGGAGGCAGGTGCCACGGGCCACGGGGCGGCACGGCCTCCTCCCTGGCTTATGGGCTGGCATCAGCAGCCACTCCCTGTGGGTCGCAGACTCGGGTTGGTTCTGCAGATGTGCAGGCACCACCAGGAGTGGACAGCAGAATGCTCTACTCCTCCCCTCATGAAGAGTCCCCGAAGGACAGCGGTGAGGGAGATCATCTTGGGGGAAGGACCTGGACACTAAGCTGGCTGTTCACTCTCCTTAGAGGGAGAAATGGCCTCTCTGATTACACACTGACCCAGGCTGTGGCCAGCGTTTGGCAGGATGGTCAGGGAGTCAGAAAGAAGAGGATTGGAAATTGGTGATGTGGTCCATGAGAAAAGGTCCATGGACTTCTCTGGATGGGTCCAGATGCACAGGGCTGTTTCCCATATGAATGCTCACCACAGGGTGACCTCAGGAGAGGACTTTTACCAATCACAAAGATCAGAGGACCCTTTCTGAGGATGCAGTGGGCCTCTTTCCCCGCCACCCTGCGTTTCCCATGTGCTCATGAACTAAGTGGCCCTGGTAGCAGGCTGCAGGTTGGGCTTAGGCTCAGCAGCAGGACCCTCACTGAAGCTGACGTGGTTTCACCCACTGCTGCAGGTCCAGTCGGCCAGCATCAGACATACATCATGTGGTTGACTGCATCTCATGATTTAAGTGACAGGGTATCGACACTGAGTCCCAGCTTGGTACCACCAGTCAGCAGCCCGATGGCAGGTGGATCTCACGGACCTCTTACGGAAGGCACAGCACCTTTCTGTGGCAGACACCGCTCTGCATACAGATCTGCCCTACCTTGCCAAACTACATCCTTGTGGACCCACAGTGTCCGAAAGGCCAACACACCTTTTGACAAAGAGTTCCCAGGAGGTACGGTAGTGGGCCCCTGCCCACGGGATTCTGTGGCCTTTCACTGCTCCCCACCATCTGAAAGTGGCTTTTTGAGGATGGGTGGCTTCTGAAGATACTTTGGCAGCTCCTGCTAGGTGGCAGCACCCTGCAGGGCTGGGCAGGGTTCTCAGGAGCCTCCAATACGATGGGCGCTATTTCCCACGGCCAGGACGTGTGGGTCAGAGAGCCAAGGGGAAATGGGAGAGGCCTCCCTCACTCCCACGCAGTGACCGGGAAGGAGAATCACATCAGAAACGCACAGTGCCTTAGCACTTCATGTCCAGGACAGAGTCAACGGGAACTGTAAGAGACCGATTCATGCAGCACTGCTGACCGCCAGAATGCCCAGCATGGCCTGTGTTGCCCAGGTGGGGAGCCATGACAAGTGGCAGTGGGTAGGGAAGAAGGGGTGCTAATGGCAGCCCACACGGCCTGCGGAAGCAGGGCTGGACATTCCACGTCACTCTTGTGGTATGAGTGCGCTCCCAGCTCTACCACGTGGTCAGCTCTGCGTCTCATGATCTAAGTCACAGGCATCAGGGGCAAGTAAAACTCAGGGGAGATGGGGTGAGCACCACTCAAACACGGAGCAGAGGCACCATCTTGTCTTCTGGGGAGGGTGGCTGCAGCCCCTCACCATTGAGGTCAAGGCTGCAAGACGGGCAGCCCAGCCACCCCGTGGGCTCCAGCTGACCTCAGCCTCCCCGCCCTCCAAAGCCTTCCTGTCCTCGCCGCCTGCTGCGGGGCTTTGAGCTCCAGGCACAAAAGAGCAACCCAGAAGCTGGCCAGCTCCCCCGCCCCAGGACGGGGTCCCTAGTATGCACACACAGGGCCTGAGTGGTTCCGGTTCCCTGAATAAATCCCCAAGGTCAGCACCACAGGGAGAGCGCGTGCCCTGGCCCAAAGACCTGGGCTTAAGGAATTGATGGAAGCCAGTCTGCAGAACTCCCCAGCGCGTCTCACAAATAAGCCAGGCACCTGTGGAGCATCAAAAGCAGGCCGAGAAGTGTCTCCCGTCCTGCTGACCGTACCTGTCCATGGAGCAGCGGAGCTCCTGGGGAGCAGGCGGCCCTAGAGTAAGTGTGGAGGGCCTGGTACAGGCCCAGGATGCCAGCTCCTGGCTCCCACCTCCAGGCTTGCTGCCAGGATAGTTAAACCCTGACCCTGAGAGACATGCATTTCACCAGTCACACTCTGGGCTGTGACGCTGCCTGTGGCCTCAGACTGGCCCGTGCCCAGGCGAGACTTTATCTTAGTAACAAGTGAGGATAAGGCCAGTCTCATGATACAGTGCCCCTCAATTCAAAACTGCACACACAAAGCAAAACTGTACATATATGAATCGTGTATGCAGCAAAATCAATCATTTTTAAATCACTGTGATTTTGATGATCATCTTCTTAGCACCCCAGTGAAGTAAACAGGAAGGAACACGAATTTTCTACAACAAAATCATAGGACAGAACACCATAGGACAGCTGGCCAGGCAGACCCCTCAGGGCTCAACTCTGGCTGCACACGTCACATCCTAGTGTCCCTCACCCCTGAAATCCCAAGCACACAGGAGCAGGCCAAGTTTCCTGACCCTGAGACCAGTCACCATGGGGCTCCCCCTTCCTGGTGCAAGCCCTATGGGCCTCTCCTGGATACCAGGACCTTGACTTTGCCCCGACCGAGGCCCAGGTACTCAGCAAAGCCCCTCAGAGTGCAGGCCTGGCCGGGCAGGGCCCCGCCTGCCTACCTGTGCGGGAGAGCTTCTGCAAGGTGACCCTCAGGTGCTGCAGAGCCAGTGGAGATGCGTCGTAACGGTAGGTATCCACAGCTGGAACCTTCTGGCACCTCCCGAACAGCCCATCTGCAGGAAGAGGAAGGCAGAGAAGAGGGGGAATCTGAGGCTCGTGTTCCGGAAGCAGACAGGTACCACACATGTCCTGAGGCTTTGAAACCCCTTCACACCACGCGAGAGCAATTCCAAACCAGGAGCTTTTGCAAAGTGAAGATTTGCTTAAATAAAAAAACCAAATATGCAGACGCTAACACACAAGGGGGTGAAGGTGAGCGTAGAAGTTCACTGGATTGGACAGAGGGAAATGAAGGGAGGCGGGGAGGGGAACAGGGAAGACAGTGTAATGAACAGACATCAGCAGGACTCACATCCCATACACCACAAGAAGGGTCCTCACTGTGTATGTATAACATGTCAGAATACACTTTTCAGTCCTGTACCCTAAAAAGAGTTTTAACAAAATAATCACACACACACACACACACGTTAACTAAAGGTAAAAAAATAAAAGTCAGAAACTGAGCATCACGGAAAACATGAATGTAAAGTTAGAGAGAACTTGTGAAGCCAGTGCAGCGTGGGCTTTCCATCTGCTTCTCACGGGGTGCCCAGCCTCTCCCCATATCTCACACTCTTAAACCACTTTTTTTTTTTTTTTTTAACTTTTGAAACTTGCTGCTGACAACTTTGTGACAAAAAGTCAGTCGCCTTCAGGGCCAATCCTGCAGGTGAAAACAGAACTCCCAGGAGACAGATATCAACTTCAGAGGCCCCAGGACTGGCGGACGCACTGCGGAGCACAGAGCGCCTGGCCTGCTCTCTGAGGCAGGAGAAGTGGGGCCCACTGCAGTAGGAAGGGGACTGCTGTCAACGTGCTTCCCAGCCACACCTCTAATTAATCTAGGCCCTAATCAGTCTTTATTCCAGCGAACTCTTCACTTTGTGACAAGCTTCCTGGGGTGGGGGGTGTCAGACATTCAGATCACCTTCTTTGACTAACAAAGGATGGATTCAGGGCTCTGCTTCCCACACCAGCAGCCACCTGCTGACCCCAGCCACAGAAGGGAAGGCCTCCTATTGTCCGCCACAGCTTCACTGCCAGTGTGGCTGAAGAAGGCCACTACCTCAGTGTGCTCTGCACCCACTGCCTTGTGACTGAGCGAAAGCAAACTCAGGAATCACAACACCACATCATCTCTGCGGGACTGTGCAGACGGAAGAATTCCATAAGGGGCCAGCCCAGCTGAGGAGGAGCTATGCCAGCTGCCCGTCCTCCCCAGCAGGGACCACCACGCTGCCCGTCCCAGCCCTCACTCGAAGTAAAGCCACCGAGGCTCTGGGGCCAACTGCTGTGGGGACAGGGCGCCCCACCCCTCTCCCAGCACAGCTGGCATGCTGCATTGCACAGGGCCACGAGCCTGCATCCACACTCCTCCACGTGTCAGTGCCTGGTGCTGTGTAGACAGGGTCAGGGGAAGGAGGCGGAGGAAGGGAGGAGGGCGAAAGTAAAGAAGTCTCTGAGCACACCTAGAACTCTCCTCCTCAGGTAGAGCCATGACATGTGGGGACACTGAGCGGGACCCACCCCTCTTCACCAATGAGGAAGGGGGCCACAGGGTCACAGCCAAGGCTGGGGCCCAGGCCAGGGGCCGGGAACAAGGCTCCCTTGCCCGCGGTGCCCAGCACAGCACTCAACACAGGATCAGCGCAGCTGGCGCTCATTCATGCCAAGGAAACCCTGCCCTGTAGAGATGAAGTTCTGGGTCAGGGCCGGCAAAGCCTCAGCCAGCGGCTGCCCTGTGCCCTGGCAACCAGAGCCACGTGGGGCTGGGTAGCACACTTGACCAGAGTGTCTTGGGGTGTCTACGTGCTCCCGAGCCACGGTAAGGAATCGCTCCCCGTGAGGAAGCACTTGCAATCCTTCAGGGTTTCGTAAGGAAAGTCAGCCAAAGGTGAGTCATATCTATTCTGGACCTTCCTAAACAAGTTATTTCTTTGTCTGAAGTACAAAGGTATCATTCCTTAAACCTGATTTTTTGCACACAATGTTATGAATGTATTCTCAGAATAGTGTTTTTAGACTTCCTTGAAATTTTCCCTTTGAACATACATTTAGAATGTTAAACACATGATATTACTTCTTTTAAAATTAACTAATTTTGTTTACTAATTTGAAAGTTGAGATTTAATTAATCATTGATTTTCTTTGCCCCTGGACTGTATCAGAGACTAAGACCAGGAAAAAAAAAAACTGGAAAAAAAACCTTGAATCTGACGGCGGAGGCTCCTGAGACTCAGAGGGGGAGACGGGGGCCACGCAGGCAGCCAAGTGGCTGGGAGCCACCGCACAGGAGCAGGAGAAGCACACGCTTGTCCAGGCCAGTTTCACCCCGAGAACTGTCCCAAGGAGTGGCAAGGCCACATCAGGCTGTTGGCAGCTGGGTGTCAGATCACCCTCAGGACTGCCTGAAAGGCGATCCTTCAGAATTGTGTCTCAGTGTCCCCAGGAGGCCCCTACCAACCGAGACCCCAGGATTGAACCTGGCTGACCTCCCCCAGGCGGCGTCCTGATGGATCCAACACCTTGGAGCCCAGCTGTGAGACTCTCAGGCTGAGGGTCCGTCCGTCTCCCCTTCAAGAACTGGCGCTGTGTGAACTGAGGGTTTCCGAGTTCCACCTCTGTACCCTAGGCTCAAAGTGCAGACATCCCACAAACCACGGACATCACAGGAGATAAGGAAAGAAAAGGCGGGGGAGATAAATAGAATAGAGGAAGGGGGAAAGAGAATGGAAGAGAAAGGAGAAATAAAACACTGGGGAATGATATTGGCAAATTATACTGTTATCTTGTGTGCATGAGCAAATATGTAACAAGTCCCACCATTATGTACAACTACAATGCACCAATTAAAAATGTGGGAAAAACCAGAATGGGTTATGTAGGTGCCGTGGTTCACCTGTAATCCCAGCAACTTGAGGCAGGAAGGTCACAAGTTTGAGGTCAGTCTGGGCAACTCGGTGAGACCCTGCCTCAACATAAAACTTTTTGGAAAAGGGCTGGGATGCAGCTCAGTGGTAGAGTACTTGCCTGGCCTGTGCGAGGCCCTAGTTCTGCAGGTAACAGAGAACGGGTTAAGAGGCGATGGGTTCTCCAGGTGAACATGGTCAGCCGTCATCACCATTCAGACAATCCAGGTGAACATGGGTGGCCAGTCGCATGCACTCACCCGGGCACAGCCTCTCTGACGGACAAATGCAGCATGAGGGCCCGGGACGCCGTCTTACCAACACCCAAATTCACCCAACAGACCAACACTACAGACATCTCCATGCAGGAACCGCCCCACGCACCTGTGCACACTGGGGTCTACCTTGGAAGGCTTCCCATACCTCTGCTGAGCGACAACCTGGAGGGGTAGGACAGAAGAGCTGAGGACCTGTGCCCGGGCGTGGTGGACACCACAGGCTCCCCTTCAGGAGGCTCAGGCCCATGCTGGTTCTGTTATGCTTGCATATGGGCCTGGAGAAGGCTGGCCAGACAGTGTGTTGGGAGCCTTGCTCAAGAGGCTGCCCTGAGAAGGAATGTGTGAGTGGGGGAGACCAGAGAAGCAGGTGGGCAGGATGCCTCCCAGGTGGACCCACAGGACAGCACAGTGGACTGCAGACAGCTGCAGGAGGCAAGCGCCTTCAGGAAGCAGTCCTGGGCTATCTGTCCAGAGCAGGAAGGAAGGCTGGAGAGGTGGGCAGACAGAGGCATCCTGGCAGCCACGGGCCCAAGGGAGACACCTGCCATACCTCTGCGGACAGTGGCATCACCACCTGGTGGACCACGACTCTGAATCGTGGGGAGCTCAGCTGCCTGGGGTGTCTTCAGGCCCAGGATTCTAGAAGGGAGCCTCCCCTCCCAGTGGAGAGCAGGAGATAAAGCCAGCAGGCCTGGGGCCAGTGCACGGTGCTGAGGACAGCAGAGGCACCCAGGGAGTAGCCGCTCCAGCCCTGGCTGACTTCCCAGAGCCGAGAGAACGTTCCAGGAGTGATCGGGGATCCAGAGGGAGGGGGTCAGTTTCTTCCATCTGAAAGAAAGTGCTAATTTTTTTTCCAGATTTCAGAAGAATATTTATTAAGAGCCTACCTTGTTAGTCTGCTTAGCCAGCACATCCTGGAGCCCTGCTCCCACAGGCAAAATCATTTCCACTCTTAAAGTCACTGTCCCCGACCAAACACTCACACCGGCCTGCCTCAGGCCCTAGAGTCTGTCCCTCCTCTGGAGCCAACATCCCAGCCCTGGTCAGTCCTCTCCTGCTCTGTAGGACTACACATGGAACGTGTACACGTGCACGAGCTTTCACGGGCTTCTCTCTCCAACACAGCACTCTCATGTACACACCCTCGATCCCACACAGTGTACACACACGCTTGCACGCTTACGTATGTAGACATGTCCACATGTTCATGAATGCAAACACACACACACAGACACTCAGGTGCACCTGTGCCCATGTGAGTACATAAACATGCACACTTATAAACTCACAAGCATGGGCACTTGTGCACATGTGCTTATTTTCACACCCTCACATGCACAGGCACATGCTCCTGCACTCAGCACACCCCACAAGCCACCCCCGCTCATCACCTCTTTGTCCCTCCAGCCCCACCCTCTCCCAGTAGCTCCATGAGCTCCCGGAAGGCAGAGAGTCACTGTCACAGCCTCTGCGTCTTCCATGACATCGGCTAGGATGCTGGCGCTCAGGTGGACTGAAGAGAGATGAGTAGCTGTTTAACTGCTGTCTTCCCATTTTTCTGAAGAAATCTGTGATGTTTATGCAAATATCTCCCACCACTAGCTAGAAGCCTAACTCACTGGAATCCGCAAAGCTTTACAAGTCTACCTCCTGGCCAGGACTTGGAAGGACTCGCTGGAGAGCTAGCCAGGGGCTGGAGAGGGGCTCCCTGCAGGGTGGGTGGGCTCAGGTTTCCTTGGAGGAGGCTCCATCGCCCCCTCCCCTCCCTCCTGCCTAGGCTCAGGGGCTGGTTTCCTCCCAGCTCTTCCACCCCCAGCTTCACGCATGGAGTGGACACGCTCTGAACAAAGGGTGGGATACTGTTACCAGGTCCCTGCAGGGAGTCTGGCACGCAGAGATGCAGATCCTGCACCCAGTGCGACTGCTCAGCACTGGGGCTCTCAGAGAAGGGCCCAGGAGCATCAAGTCAAAGCACCAGGAATGTGGCTGACAAGCTGGACTAGGTCCCACCGTGAGAGCACCCTCGGCCAGGGTGGAAGCAGACCACCCAGCCCATGTGAAAGGCTGCCTGGGTGAGGGAGCCGGGACACTCAGGCCCACGTGGAAAGTGCCTAAGGAGACCACCACAGGACCTGACCGACCTGCTACAGCAGCTCTGCCCGGGGGCCCTGGCAGACCCTGGGACGTCTTCCCCAGGTGACAGGAGCACTGCTGTCAGTGGTCCCCCCTCCACGGGGGCAGCTCACGTGACTGGCTCTTCTTAACTGTGCGGCCCTAACAGCAAGGATTTCAGAAAACTGCCCTCTTTGAATCCATGACAGTTTCACCTTCTCTTCTCCTTTTTCTGACAACTTTACCTATTTTTATTGATCGCAGGCCTTTTTAACTTTTCTTCACAGAGACCTACAGGACTTGGGGATTTGAAGATACTTGGGGATAGCATGACTCGGTTCTCAAAGTGGAAAGATCATCTCAGCACTAATCCCTAAGGCCAGTGCACACAGCTGTCCAGTCGGCACACAGCTCTCCCAGCTAAACAGCAGCGTGGGCTGTGCTGTCTCAGTTCCCTGGACATGGCAGAAGAGAGCTCCTGATCTGGGAGCAGGAAGAGGCAGGGAAGGAGCCCCACCTGCAGCTCTGTGGCAAGGGTACCCTAGAGGGTGACCTGAAATAACAACCGGGCAGGCAACGCACTCAGTAAGCCACCCAATGAACAGAGTCGCTGGCACAGCGAGAGCAAGCAGGAGAACCCAGCTTGCTGCTGTCTGTGGTCCCAACACAGTGGCCTATGACGTGAGCAATGTTTGCACAACACTGTATACAGGAAACACCAAGTGCATTCATTCTCTGTGGGCCACTGGCTAACCCTGCTGCCCAGACAAAGGACCACAGAGTCTGTCTTACAGCACCTCCCTGGGAGTGTGAGTGGGAAGCCTGGAGAATAGGAGCCATGCATTCAGAGAACTTAACCCAGCTCCAAGAAATAGCCAGGAAACCAGGTGACAAGAGCTGTCATGGGGCCACAGCTTCACCTGCCTCATGCAGGCGTCCATCAGTCCATGAAGGAAGTGCCTCAGAGGAGGTAAAAGCGCCACACTGCATTCACTGCCTGCATCCAAGCATGGTCGCCTGGGTGGCTGGTGAGGAAAAAGCATCAACAGTGGCCCCTGGTGGCCATCTCCAGGCAGCACCAGTCTTTGTCCAGACAGACCACAGGGACCTCTGGCGCTGACTGGGCTGGAGCTGCCATGTACACAGGACGCACATGAACCCAGGGCAACGGGCCAGCGACCAGCTGGGCAAATAGTCAGCCTGTCCCGGGGCATCAGAGATGCAGAGCCCTCCCAGAGAGCAGGAGTGACCTACACATGGACAGACTCACAGACATTCCCACACAGGCACTTGCAGGCACACACACCTGTGTGACATGCTCATGTGTGTGCACATGCATGACCATCACAATCACAAGCAGACATTTGTACACATGTGCAGATACATTCACACAGAACCACACACACACATGCACACACTTAAACATGTACCTGCATTCTCACACATGCTCCTTCTCACGTGTGCCCCATTACACACTCACAGGCACACAGACTTGGCTCACATGGTGCACCAGTGTCCCCACATCTGACGTCCACAGGCCCAGACCAGAGACCAGGCCAGTCACCCCACCTACAGGTCAGTGACAAGGCCAGGGCCTGCATCAGGGCCAGGGACCCCAGCTATAAAGAGTAATCTGCCTCCACCGTGCAGAGCCCTTGGGGCCTCGTCCTCCAGCCCAGACCCCTCTTCCATTCCGTACTATCTCCTTCCTCAGGCCCTGCCTGTCTCAGCCCCGTCTCACGCCCTCTAGGCCGGAGCTGCCTTGCCAAGGTGCCCTCTGATCTGCAAGTCCTGTAGCCCTAGCGGCTGAGCATGCCCCGGAAGACCCCTCCCTGCAAAAGCCAGCAGCAGGGAGACTGCGCAGCAATGGAGCAGACCCCCCAGGGCTTCGCACGTGGCCCACACGTGAAGGAGCCCATGCACAGCTCCCCCGGAGCCACCAGGCAGGTGGCGACAACAGTTAAGTGCTCCCCAGCTCTTTGTGGAGACGGGCGGCATGCTGACAGCCAGTCACAACGCTGAGAGGGGGGCTCTCCCCTGGAAGACCCCACGTGCCTTTCTGCAGGGAGGCTGTAACACACTCCTGTCCTCCAGGGACCTGCGGCAGTCAGAGCACCCAGACTCTGCGCAGACATGCCAGGAGGGCCCGGAGGAACTGGGAGACAGCAGCCAAGGGCTTCTGAGGCCCAGGGAAGTGACAGGCACTGGGCTCAAAACTCCCCGGCCAAATCCAGAAGCTGCTGGGCTTCCCCTGAGACAGGACTGTGGGACAGTACGAGCAGCTCAGTCCTTAATGAGACCTTTGACCAGCCCAGGCCTGTTCATCTGGAAATTCCTTGACTTCCAAGGGTTTCTGCAGAGCTGCGATGACCTGCCACAGAAGGCAGTGGTCAGAGGGACCTGCAGAGCCGCTGCCAGTACACACCTGCACATAGAGAGCCGTGTGAGCACCACCTGCCCAGCTCAGCAGCCGGCACGTGGGCCTGGCAGCCGCAGCCTGTGTGGGTAGTGTTCTTTCTAGGAGGTGAAGACCATGCCGGTGGGACAGAGGGCAGAGCACAGCCCCAGGACACTCACGCCGTACTCACACTTTCTAACAACTCACCGAATCCCCACGGTGTGGCACTGCTACGGTGTGCCATGGATAGAGGTTCCACAGAGTCCATACGGAGTGCCCCCTAAGCTGACGGCTCTAGGTCGTGGGCTGGGCAGGCACAAAGCCACGAGGATGGAGCCTTAGGAAGGGTAAGTGTCCTCTAGGAGACCCCAGCGGGATCCCCGCCCCGGCCGTGGGAAGACACAGGACCAGGAAGCCCTCCCCAGACAGCAAGCCTGGCCTTGACTCGTAGCCGCAGGCTGAGGGGCTTGAACTTCAGTTGTTCATGAGCCATGGGGCCACAGCAGTGAGAATGGACCACGTAACCACTGTTACTCCTTCTTACACCACGAGGAGGCCCAGGCACATGGGGGCTGGGCTGCCCGCATCTCACAGCCATCAGCCTTGCCAGGAGTCACACCCCAGACTCTGCTAAATGCTCGCCGCCTCACCACCCTGGGCCGTCAGAAGCAGCGTTCCTGTATTAGGTTAGGAAACGTGGCTGTCAAAGTCACACCAAAGACAGAATGTCTGATTCTGACCCATATAACAAGATCCTTGTGGCCCTTGTCTGTCACCTCTCAACATAGGATTGCGGCCACATATGATTTACTGCGGGCTGGTGCTAGGCTGAAGCACATATGATTCAGCCCTTACTCAGCCCTGAGGGATACCAACCTCCAAGGCCCCTTTCCACTACCAAGAACACTAGGCCCAGAGAGGTGGAGTGACTTACTCATAGTCACACAGCCCAGGGCAGGCAGGCTGGGGGCAGAGCCCAGGCTCTTTATCAGTACCTCACACCACCTGCGTCTTGGAGGACTGTGTGACTGGCTGCGGGCACCCAGTGGTCCCAATATCAGAAAGCTCAGGAACCTTCACATGGCAGCTGCTGGGCCTCAGTCCAGGGAAGACCAGCTTCTCAGGGCTGGTGGGTAAGAGAAAGGAGGGCCGCAGGAGACACTGCTCTGCGAGTCTGGGCCTACCACAGCCAGGTCTCTGAAGGCCTCTGCACTGGACGAGACGTTTCTCCCACAGGGGCCCCACCTCTCAGAAACAGGCCGACCCCCGCGTCCTGGCTCTCCTCCGGCTGCTGTGCGTCTCCCTGTGGCGGAGCAGCCCCAAGCCTCAGCCGATGCTGACCAACACAGCAATCCACAGACCACAAGTCCCTCTGGGTGCTCAGGGTGGGCACTGCAGGCCACCACCCCGCGGTTCACTGTGAAAGTCCACAGTGGCCAGCTCCGCTCAGGACTGGGAGTCAGGGGCGGGAAGGGATGGTCTCACTGCTCAGCTGCCTCTGTGTTCCCAGAAAGCCATGGCCGAGGCCCCATGTCCACCCACCCCCACACTCCATCAGAAGACACGTAAGGAAACGTGGGGACTCTGGCCTTGAGAAACGGGCAGGCTACAGTCAAGACAAAGGGGGATATTTAAAAAGGTGACAATTTAAAAAGCATCTCAGAACACACATAAAATAACATGACCACAAGATTAAAAACTTGCATGCATCGAGGACCTGCTAACAGAAGAAAAGCAGCCCAAGGACGGGAGGAGACGTCTGCAGATCAGACCTGATATCTATAAAGGCGTGATCCATAAAGAACTCCTGCAATTCCACAAAACCAACTTGCTTTAAGAAAGGGCACACGGCATCTCTCCAGAGAAGGTATGAGAGCAGCCACATGAAGGGTGCTCAACTGACATGAGGGAGACAGAAATCAGAACCACTAGACACCAGCTCCTCCATCAGCAGGCTTCGTCAAAAACCAGAAACAGCAAGTGCCGGCCAGGGTGCAGAGCCAGCCCTGGAGCCCTGCTGGGGGAGCCTGAGACGGGACAGGGGCAGCCACCACACCCCCAGGCCAGCCTGCGATGGCTCCTGTCCTGGCAGCAGGCCCAGCAGACCTGGCAGGGCGGCCGATGTCCGCCTGGGGCTCCCGCCTCCACACACGGCCCCACTGCCGCTGGGTCACAACAGGTTTTGACCAGGGGTCTAACACTGCATTTCCAGTCACGAGAATGAGTAAAGATTCATTTCAGTCCACACTCGTGGACACACGCTGCACACCCACATGCCCCAAGACAAGACCCAGAGTTCCCAAATGCAGGGAAGGCCAGCCCCACACACCTCAGCCAGACACCTGCACCAGGGCCCTCCACACCCCCAGACGCCCCCCAAGGAGCCAGCCCCTGAAGCTGAGGAATTGGAGCCAACCCACAGAGGGCAGGGCCAAGTCCCAAGGGGCTTGGGCTGTGCGGACAGGTGACAATGACAATCCACACCTGCACAAAGGAAGCCACTCTCAGGCTGGAGGTCGGCCTCAGCACTGGGGAAATACAGGACGGGCCTCCACAGAGCTCTCCTCTGATGGCCACTGGCTGCAGCCAGGTGGACGAGGCTCCTCCGTGGAGGACGTTCATAACCCGGCACTGCCCAGAACCTGACTCAAGAAATGGGTTTGGATGAAATGCCACACAGTGTTCAGAACTGCACAGACTCAGAAAGCCAGGCCTCCCTAGCTCAGGAATAAGCAAAGCCAACAGTGGAGGAGGCCCCACAGGTGGTCACCTGAGAAGAGAACGCCAGGCTCAGCAGGAACCTTTCAACTGCAGAGAATCATAGCTGGAGGCACAGGACCTGGGCAGCAGATGCGGACATGCCCCTTCCACCTTTCAGCAGGCGAGCAGGACAGGAGGGAGCGGCACCCGTGAGAACTGGGCACGGCCTCACACGGCAGCTCCACCGGGGACCGTCCACCACCTGGGATCAGCAGCACTGCTCTCTGCCAAGAGCATGCAGCCAAGGCTCCACTGTGCTGCAGAGGGAAGGCCTGCCCCAAGCCAGGGGACAGCCAGCTGCCTGCCCGGAAATGCCCCAGCGCCAACAGAGGCCACCTCAAGGCCGACAGGCCTGGGAGCCATCCCCAGGGAGCCCGAGAGCTGAGGCCAATGTGTCCGGGACCTCGATGGCAGGAGCAGCCACCTGCCTTCAGGCTGGCCTCTCCTGCACACGTGAACAGGGGGCAAAGGCACTTCCTGTGGCTTTTCCAGCATCCCTTGGAGAAACGGGGCACCTGCTCTTTTGGGGGCACAGTTCTCCACTGTGCGGTCCCAGGACGCTGGCCATCTGACACCTGCTCACTTGCAGTGTGACCCATTAAAACACAAGAGGTGCAGGATGAGTGGGGCAGCTGAGGGTCATCTGACTCCCACCTAAACCCCCTTCGGTGTCTGGTTGGCTTCAGGCACTCGCCATGCTGGGTGCCGACCCTCAGCCAGGCCTGCACGGGTCCTTTCCTCCTTTGCACTAGATCCTAAGGCCCTGGTCATGGCTGCAGATGCAGATCCAGGTCACACACTACTCCCTGGCCTCCTGCATCACAAGGCAAAGGGTCAGATAGTGCTGGCCAACCCCAGCCTCCCA
The DNA here is from genome assembly GCF_048772815.1 of Callospermophilus lateralis. Classification (NCBI taxonomy): domain Eukaryota; kingdom Metazoa; phylum Chordata; class Mammalia; order Rodentia; family Sciuridae; genus Callospermophilus; species Callospermophilus lateralis. Next base: position 1,064,037 of record NC_135305.1, on the reverse strand, counting down.
GACAGCCTCGGCACACGCATTCCCATGGGAAGGAGGGCTGCTCCAGGCAGGGTCCATGCACTGCATCCCGGGAAGCGCTGGGGTCCCTGCAGCAGACGGCATGGCTTCCATGGGCTTCCTGATGCCCCAGAATGTGGCTTTCCTGGTTCTCAGGGGCATCTGACTGCTTTCTTAAAGAAAGGTGGTCAGCAAGGTGGATCTGTGGCTTCCCAGCTTCCCGTGGAGAAGCATGGCACCCGCTCTCCTGGAGCACTGTTCTCCACTGTGAGAAGATGCTGTGCCCAAGACCCTGACCATCTGGCCCCTGCTCACTGCAGTGGGACCCGTGGGACTTCCAGTTGTTCCTCCCCTAAAGGCTCCCAGAAGGTGCTGGATCTGGGGGTAGTGGCTCTGGCCTAGTCATCTGGTTGTTCCACACAGGCCACAGGGACAAAGGCATCCCCATGGTGAGCACTCTGACCTGCCTCCACACCCTCTGGCAGGATCAATGTCCCTCACCAGCCCCTTCCCTGCAGGGCAGCTTCGTGAGGTTCATGTTCTGGCACCTGAGAGACAGTGTGAGTGCACTGCCCAGCCCAGCTCTGGTAGTCTTCTAGAAGGCCTGAAGAGCCGGAACAGCCCTGGCCTTCCCGGGGCAGTGGCCAGCCCTGATGCACACGAGGCTAAGCCATCCTATGGAGGCCTCAAACTGGGCTCAAAGTCCACTACTGGCTCCTCACCCTTGGCAACCAGGTGCAGCGGCTACTGGGCCCAGTACCTGCAGAGGACCACTTGGGAGGCTCGTGTTGGCGATCAGAATATATATCCACTGGCCCAACACATCGCACCTGATCCTCCAAGGCCTTCGCCCTCCCTGCAAGCAGACGCTCTTGGAGTCAAAGGCAGCTTCTTCCCATGGCCCCATGCAGCTCAGTGCACACAGCAGACTTTCAACCTTCCTGAGCTGGCCCTGTCAGCCCTGATGAGCTCAGGCTCAGAGGTGACCCTGCAGTCCAGCAGATGGAGCCTCCTTGGTTGCCACAGTGTGAAGTACATGCAGCCCAGCCTGGCTGTGCGCTCTGAGGCAGGGCTGCAAGGCGGCAGGACCGGCCTCCTGAACTAGCCCTCCACCTGCTGTGGGCTCAGAACCCCTTTGCCCAGGCAGCGCACCTGTCAGGCCTGTAGGTGTGAAGAGGAACCGTGGAAAGGGGGAGAGGGGCTCACATGGAGCCATCTCCCTGTAAGCACTGCATGGCCCGGCGGGTAACCAGCTGCCCACCAGCCCACCACCCCAGCCCTGTGCAGGACAGACCACCACACCAGCCCTGCACACAGCCAAGATCAGAGAGGCACATCGTCGGTGGCCTCACCTGGCCAACAGTGGCTGTCACTCACCTGCCTATTCTACCCTCTCAGTGCCGTGGCCCCCTTAGAGAGAGGGAAGAGGGAGGTGGGCCTGGCTCCCAGCCGGCTCTCATGCAGGCCCCCACGTGTCTCTCTAGCTCTGTCTCTGTGTCCCCCTCCTGTTCTGTCTTTATCTCTGCCTCTCCACCCTCCAACTCTCTTTCCCTGTCTCCTCTTCCTCCATTTCTTTCTGCCTCTGTGTGTGTCTCTGTTTCCCACTCTCTCCCCTTCCATCTACCCAGCTCCCTTCAACATCTCTGTCTCTATCTCTGTATCTCCTTCTGCCCCTTATCTCCCCCAATCTCTCTCTGTGTCTCTCCCTGTCTTTGTGTCCATGTCTGTCTCTTCCTCTTGCTCTGTTCCCTGTTTCTGCCTTCCCTCGTCTCTGTCTCTGTATCTATCTCTCTCTCTCTCTCTCTCTCTCTCTCTCTCTCTCTCTCTCTCTGTCTCCCTCAATCTGACCACTCCCAGACTCAAGGCAGCCCTCTGCAGGGAAGGCCTCCAGGTCTGCGTTGCCAGGAACAGCAGAGAGGCTGGCCCAGCCCAACTCGCCTGGCCTACCTGCTCCCAGCAGAAACTTGGGAGAAGGCCTTGAAGCCCTCGGGAGGCAGATGCTGAGAGCCATAGCCAAGTAGGAATGACGCAGGGCAATTTCCTTGTCAGCCCACCCCATGTTGCTTAGAGGGAGGACTCTCCAATGTGGAAATGGGCTTGCCTTGGACCCAGGTCATTTGCAGTGACATTGCATGAATGTTTGAGAAAGGTGACCCTGCTCAAGGACCAGGGTGGATCCGGGTTTAGGGCGGTTCCAGGTTTAGGGTGTATCCTGTTGGGAATAGGGTGTATCCCGCTGCCTCAGGTGCCTGCCTGCTCCTTGAGTTCCCGTTGAGTTCTCGCGGGATTCAGAGAGTATTTGGGATGCAGAGCCCGGTGGAGGTGTGGATTTTCCCAGAACGTGCGTGTAGAGTGCCAGTGAGAGTTCGGGAATAAAGAATTGCTGTTTGAATCTTCAAGGTTGTGAGTGGCTCCTGATTTTGTGCCCAGCTACACTGCGGCAGTTGGTGGCCCATGCGGGGGACGCCTGAAGCTTAGAGGTAAGTGAAATTTCTCGCCCCTGAGGGAAGGCAAGACAATGGGTGACCATTTCAAAAAACAATGTGTTCTTGTTTTGATTTATTTTGTTTTTGTTTTAAGCTGCCTATCCCTAGAAATTTCTCAGGCAAACTGGGAAAAATGATTGGCTCAAGGTCTGAAGTTGTTCGGCCCTGAGAAAGAGAAAATTGATACAATGATATTTTGTTCTGTTTTTGTTTCATTCAGTTTTGGTTTTGTTTTGGGTTATCTTATTGGGTTGCGTTATCTTTATAGTAGATTAGAAATTAGTAAAAAACAAACTGAAAAGATGTTAAGTAAATTGTTAGAGGTTCAGACCATGGAGAAAGACATTTTAGATCAAGCAAAAGAGAAGGTCTCTTGAGCTAGTCAGACAGAGGAGGAAATTTAAAGGAAAAGGGGCTATTAGGAAAAAGGTCACAACAGGAGGCTGCTACTAACTCCATTCTATTACCAGAGGGCGTAATTCAACCAACAGCCCCACCTATGGAGACAGCTGAGTGGCCCTCAAACCCCGTAGTTGATCAATGGGATCCTGAGACAGGACCTCAAAGATTAGCATGCCCTGTACTTGAGCAGGCAGGAGGGCAGCGAATTCACCGTGCTTTAGATTTTAAAACAGTGAAGCAGTTAAAGGAGGCTGTAACAACCTATGGTCCCCAAGCACCCTTCACGGTAAGCATGGTCGAATCCATTACCAACTTGAACATGACGCCAGCAGATTGGGCTAGCATGTGTAAACCTGTGCTAAATGGAGGACATTATTTGTTATGGAAGGTTGCCAATGAGGAATTTTGTGCGGAGACAGCTAAGCGAAATGCAGCAGCTGGTTACCCTCAAAGAAATCTAGAAATGTTGTTAGGAAAAGGACCTTATGAGGATCAGCAGCAACAAATTGAATATGATCCTGCTATATATGCACAAATTGCTGCAGACACAGTTAGGACATGGAAGACTTTACAAGGACATGGAGATTTACAAGGTCAGCTATCTAAGGTAATACAGAGAGCTAACGAACCTTACTCTGAATTTGTAGATAGGCTTATTCAAACAGCTGCCAGAATTTTGGGGGATACAGAACAGGCAATGCCATTAATAAAACAACTGGCTTATGACCAAGCAAATCGTTGCTGCAGAGAGGTTATTAGACCATGGAGACATGAAGATTTAAACACATATATTAAATTATGTAGAGACATTAATGAACAAGGGCAAGTCGTGGCAGCTGCAGTACAACAGGCTTTAGATGCCAGGCCAAAAACATGCTACAATTGTGAACAAACAGGACATTTTAAAAGGAATTGCCCCATAGGAAAAGGGTTTAACAAAACTAGGTATCAAAGGAATAGAATACCGGGTATTTGCCCACGATGCCATAAAGGGAGACATTGGGCTAATGAATGCCGTTCTCAAACCACCATAGAGGGTACACCCTTATCAAAAAACGGACAAGGACCAGGTATTTACCCATGATATCGTGGAGAAAGGCATCAGGCTCCATTGCCAAAAAACGGACTGGGGGGGCCCAATGCTCTGGGGCCCACAACCACAACTATACGGGGCAGTGGAGGAACCCAGCAGCACCATCAGGGTAGTGCCCAGGACACAATGTCCATTAAATCCCTCATCAGACAAACCCAAGGGAGCGCAGGGTTGGACATCTGCACCTCTGCCAGAGCAGTACTAACTCCAGAGATGGGAGTTCAAATCATTCCCACAGGAATAAAAGGACCTCTTCCCCAAGGAACAGTAGCTTATTATTGAGACGTAGTTCATCTACACTAAAAGGACTTATGATAAGTCCTGGGGTAATTGATCCTGATTATGAAGGTGAAATAAAAATTATAGCTAGTTCTCCAAGAGGTATATCAGTAATTTCACCAGGAGATAGAATAGCACAGTTACTAATAATACCCAGTCTGCATGATAAATTTTCCAGTCATAGTGTAGAAAGAGGTTCCAGGGGATTAGGCTCCACAGGTGTAGATTGGGCTATGCTGTCTTTAAATTTAGATTCTCACCCAATGCTAAAACGAAATATTCAAGGACATGAGTTTAATGGGCTACTGGACACAGGTGCTGACCTTAGCATTATATCTCATCAAGAATGACCAAAACATTGGCCATTACAAGAAGCCACTCAAACACTTCGAGGCCTAGGAGTGGCGACTAATCCCCATAGAAGTGCAATGGTATTAGGTTGGAAGGATCCTGAAGGATGTGAAGGAACTATACAGCCATATGTATTGGATCATCTTCCTGTAAATTTATGGGGACGAGATGTCCTAGATCAATTAGTTCTGACATTAACAAATAACATCAATCCAAATGTGCCCACTGTTAGGGCTAGACAAGGTTTTAGGAAAGAAAAAAGATTAGGAAAACAAGAACAAGGTATAGCAACACCAATTCAAATAGATCAAGGAATAGATAGACATGGATTGGGTTTTCAGAAAGGGCCACTGAGACAATCAAAATTACTTGGAAATCAGAAAGACCAGTGTGGGTTCCTCAGTGGCCCCTGACAAAAGAAAAGATACAAGCAGCCCATGACCTGGTCAAACAACAATTAGCTGAGGGACATATACAACCTTCTGTATCTCCCCATAATACTCCCATTTTTGTCATTAAAAAGAAATCTGGTAAATGGAGATTATTGCAAGATTTAAGAGCCATTAATAATGAGATGGTTATTATGGGACCTGCTCAATCAGGGATTCCTCAATTGTCTGCTTTGCCAAAAACCTGGTATGTTTTAGTTATAGATATTAAAGATTGTTTTTTATCAATTCCAATTCATCCTGAGGATAGTCCACGTTTTGCATTTACTATCTCTGCACTGAATCATGAAGGTCTGATCAGAGATATGAATGGAAAGTACTCCCTCAAGGGATGGCTAACAGTCCAACTATGTGTCAAATTTATGTTAAACAAAGCAATCCAGCCACTTAGAAATCAAAATCCTGAACTACAAATATTTCACTATATGGATGATGTATTATTGACACATAAAGATAAAAACATATTGCTAGAATGTTATGCCACACTTACAAACTTATTAAAAAATTATAATCTAGAGATAGCAATAAATAAAGTACAATTAAATTTTCCAATTAATTATTTAGGAGTTCTATTATCCTCAGCCATGGTCCGTCCACCAAAAATTCAAATATGAGTAGATCAACTCAAATCACTTAACGACATTCAAAAGTTATTAGGAGACACAAATTGGATAAGGCCTTATCTAGGCATGCCAACAGGAGAGTTAGGACCTTTATTTGATAGTCTAAAAGGTCCATCAGATCCAAATTCACCCTGAATATTAACGCCTGAAGCAAGAAAGGCATTAAAAATTATTGAAACATATATGGAAAATATGCATTTGGATAGAATTGATATAAGTTTGCCTTTATTATTAATTGTACTATCAACAAAAAATATTCCTACAGGAGTATTTTGGCAAGAAGGTCTATTATTGTGGATACATTTATCTTATTCTCCTAACACTATTCTTACTAGGTATCCTGAGGCTGTAGGACAATTAATACTCAAAGGAATAAAAGCAGCAAAGGGAGTGTTTGGAATTTCTCCCAATAAAATTATTACTCCATATACTATGGATCAAATTGATGAGTTAGCTAATGAGTTAAATACTTGGGCAATAATCATGTGTAAATCTAATGTTTCATATGATAATCACTTACCATCTAATCCTTTGTTGTCTTTTTGGTAGTTTTTCCAACAATGACAAGAAAAACCCCTATCATGAATGCTTCAAATATATTCACTGATGGGTCAAATAATGGTATAGCAGCAGTAGTTACCCCTGATCAAACTTTTACATTTTTAGTACCCAAACAATCAGCTCAAATGGTAGAGTTTAATGCAGTATTACAAGATTTTGTGATGTTTAAAGATTCTGTATTTAATTTATTTTCTGATAGTCAGTATATAGTTAATGCTATAGTATCCCTTTAAGATGCTGGTAGGATTTCTTTTTCCTCTACTGTTTTCTCTTTCCTTTCCACTATACAAAGTATAATCTGGGACAGAAAAGATCCATTCTTTATAGGACATATCAGGGCACATACAGGATTGCCTGGCGCCCTTAGTTTGGGTAATGATTTAGCAGATAAAACTACACATGACATACATATTTTCTCTACACTAGAAGAAGCTACAAATTTTCATAAAAGGTTCCATGTTAATGCTAATACTTTACAAAAGCATTTTAAAATAACTAAGGAACAAGCCAGACATATAATAAAACAATGTCAAAATTGTGTGACCTTTTTACCACAAGTTAATCTTGGAGTCAATCCTAGAGGAATGATACCTAACCATATTTGGCAGATGGACGTCACACACTTGCCAGAATTTGGAAAATTAAAATATTTGCATGTTACAGTTGATACTTCTTCCGGATTTTTGATGGGCTCCCTTCATGCCGGAGAAAAAACTAAAGATGTTATAGCTCATTGCTTACAAAATTTTGCCACTGTGGGCGTTCCAAAACAGTTAAAAACAGATAATGGTCCTGGCTATACCTCTACCTCTTTTAAACAATTTTGCTCATCATTTGGTATTACTCATATAACAAGAATCCAATACAATCCACAGGGACAAGGCATAGTTGAAAGAGCTCATCAAACTATTAAAACGTACTTATTAAAGCAAAAAGAGGGAATTGGCAAGGGGTATATATCCCCCAAAGATAAACTTAAAATAACCCTTTTTACTCTAAACATTTTAAATTTGGATTCATCAGGACTTAGTGCTGCGGAAAGACATATGTATCCAAAAAATGTACATAAGCCTAAGGTACTTTGGAAGGATATTCTAACAGGACAATGGAAAGGTCCTGACCCAGTGATTGTCTGGTGTCGGGGTTCTGTTTGTGTGTTTCCACAAGGAGAAAAGCAGCCGATTTGGATTCCAGAGAGACTAACCAAAGCAATTTCTACAGACCAAAAAGAAGATGATTTGACTCAAATCCATAATAGCTGATATCCAGAGCTCCAGCTTGGCTATTCTTACATCTGCGACAGTGATTAACCAGGATGCTTTTTTCAATATCTATTTTATTATTGCCTTCTCCCACATCATAAAGTTCTATTTTATTTTTTGAGCTTATACAGACCTAGGTTAATGTTTTTCTGATCAGTTTGATTTTTTGACTATGGAGTTTTTAAACATTGCAATGGAGATTTCACGTAGGTAAAGCTACAAGGCCTCTACTATTGTCTTATGTGTTGTACATTTGTGTGCACACTTGTGTTTTGTGTTGTATGTCTGTGTGTGCGTATGTCCATATTTCATATATGAGGAGTGCTCATGAAAAAATGGATCCGAATATTTTTTATTCACGTGATTTAAATGGTTTAATTTAAATCAGGTAAACAGCTGTTAAGGATTGTTTTTAAAGGAGGTTAACAGATCTGTTTGTTTACTTTCACCTTTCCTTTTCATTATACTTAATAATTCTGTTCAGGATAATGTCTCTTTAGCATCATTGCCAGAATTCCTATCTTCATCCCAGTGCCAGTGAAGACAAAGATAAAACCAAACTACAGCTTCTATGATGGCTATCACAGTAAACTGTATAAACTGATGCATCAATGAATAATAACTCAACAAGTGATGCTCAATCAAGGAGTCAATTTACTTTGGGAGAAAATGGACATATTGATAGACTCCTCCGCTTTGAACTGCTTGCAGAACTTGCCTGGACTATGTATCACTTGTATACATTGTGAACTATCGTTTGGTGCAGTGAATTGTGGTAGTGCTGGCGTATCTTTGCTGATGGTGTCACCAGTGATGCAATTTTTCCAAAGGAGCCGTCAATTGGCTTGGTGTCGTGGCATTTCTGTATCCTCCTCCCTTCTGCTAGTGATGGTCAAAAATTTGGGGGGCCAACAGAACCTCACCCCCCCACTGGTGCAAAGGCCAAATTTGGGGGCCGACAGAGGTGAGGCAAAGAACCTCACCCCCCCACTGGTGCATAGGCCTATCCACAAGTATGGCTGTATGCTGGACCGGTAGTCAGTGACGGGTATGATCCAATTGCAGTGGTATAAACCTAAGACAGGAGGCTGACGCCTAGAGGTCAGCTCATCAGATGATGGGGAAGGACCATATGTTGAACTGGACAACCTAACAGGCACGGTCCCTAAGCCACATGCTTGTTGTTTAATTAATCAGAAGGGGGGAGATGCTGAGAGCCATAGCCAAGAAGGAATGATGCAGGGCGATTTCCTTGTCAGCTTACCCCATGTTTCTTAGAGGGAGGACTCTCCATTGGGAAATGGGCTTGCCTTGGACCCAGGTTATTTGCAGTGACATTGCATGAATGTTTGAGAAAGGTGATCCAGGGCGGATCCAGGTTTAGGGTGTATCCTGCTGGGAATAGGGCGGTTCTAGGTTTAAGGTGGACCCTGCTGGGAATAGGGCATATCCTGCTGTCTCAGGCGCCCGCCCGCTCCTTGAGTTCCCGTTGAGTGCTCGTGGGATTCAGAGAGTATTTGGGATGCAGAGCCCAGTGGAGGTGTGGATTTTCCCAGAACGTGCTTGTAGAGGGCCGGTGAGAGTTCGGGAATAAAGAGCTGCTGTTTGAATCTTCAAGGCTGTGAGACTGCGGCAGGCAGACTGAGACTGCCCCTTCCCTGGTCATGAAGCTGGTGGGAGCAACATGAATACATGTGGCTGGGGACGAGCAGGTGGGAGGGTTGTGACTGACACGCCTCTTCAGGAAGACAGCAAGAGAGGGCTGCAGGCTCCTGCCGCCCGAGAGCCTCCAGGGCTGCGTGGGGAGGCTGGGCCTCTGCCCCTCCTGAAGGTGCCATGACACAGAGGTGGAGGCTGCGTTCCCCCAGCCTTGGACACTCCCCAGGCAGCTACTGGGTGCCCCTGAGGCCTGGTGAAAGCAGCCCACAGAGGTGGGGGCTGCATTCCCCCAGCCTTGGACACTCCCCAGGCAGCTACTGGGTGCCCCTGAGGCCTGGTGAAAGCAGCCCACAGAGGTGGGGGCTGCATTCCCCCAGCCTTGGACACTCCCCAGGCAGCTACTGGGTGCCCCTGAGGCCTGGTGAAAGCAGCCCACAGAGGTGGGGGCTGCATTCCCCCAGCCTTGGACACTCCCCAGGCAGCTACTGGGTGCCCCTGAGGCCTGGTGAAAGCAGCCCACAGAGGTGGGGGCTGCATTCCCCCAGCCTTGGACACTCCCCAGGCAGCTACTGGGTGCCCCTGAGGCCTGGTGAAAGCAGCCCACAGAGGTGGGGGCTGCAATCCCCCAGCCTTGGACACACCCCTGAGGCCTGGTGAAAGCAGCCCCCAGAGTCCGAGGCCCCCAGCAGGGTCCCAGCTGACTGCCACCCTGTGACAGACGTGGGTGCAGCCGTGCTGCGACCCTGGCCCTGGGAGCTCCTGCTTTGGTGCACGCTTGCCATGGAGAAGCAGAACAGGGCACCAGGGCTAGGGAGTCGGCACTCGGGCACAGCGCTTTGGTTTGGGAGGATGAGAATGTTCTGGAGACGGATATCGGTGAGGCTGCATAACAGCGCAGACACGCTTACTGCATGTCAAATTCAATGCAAACGGATAGGTTGGTAAGCTCTCTGGCAAGTGAATTCACATAATTTTTAAACAATATTAAGTGTGCTGAATGAATAAAAAGCCTAATTAGAGAGGTGCCACAGCTTCAAGAAGTCTGGGATATAAAGCTGTGAGAGAGGCACTGGCCATGGCTCCTGGACCATGGAGGACAGGGACAGCCAGAGGCTCCATAGCCAGGCTACCTGCACGCCTCTGCTCCAGACCATAGTCTGCACTAAAAAATCGTCAAAATGAACATCTTTAACTACTGCATTGCAACCAGGACTATTTAAAAACCAAGCCTCAGCAAAGAAGCTGACAAACATTAATGAGTAATAACACACATGGTACTAGAAATGAGAGATAAAGAAAGCAATTTACTTAAAATTAAAATGATTAAAAATGGCAGCCAATATGCGAGTCCAAAGCCTCAAGAAAGACCAATTGTGTGACCAGACCTCTGAGTCAGGAGTCTCTGGCCAAAGCTTTCCTTCTGCAAGAGCTTTGGACAGACAGCAGCCTGCCACCCAGGCCATGGCAGGTGTGAGAGAGACAGCAGCCTGCCACCCAGGCCATGGCAGGTGTGAGAAGTGAAGAGTCTATACCATGTCCCTCATTGGACATCTCATGGGCACAGTTCTCGGGAGAGATCCCTCTGAGAGGGAATGATATGCGTCCATCCACTCCAAGGGTGACCTAAGGGGCACATGTCCTGCACACCTAGGTCCCATATCAGCTTACTGGAGAAGGAACTGGAAAACCACCTGGTTCATTCTTTGGGCTCAGTCCTCACCATCTAGTCTCCTCTAAGCTCTGGGCTCCAGGTTGCTTTGGGGGAGAGCCAGTCACAGAGCCCTGCCTTCTCCTCCAGACCTGCTCTCGGCAGGCATGGTGCCAAGCAGGTGCAGACTGCTGTGGCCCTCCCGGGGCTCCTCACGTGGGCAGTCTAGAGGGTCAGGCCCCCAGCACAGCTCCCTGAGTCACTAAGCCTGGTGGCTCTCTGGCTCTCCCGCTGATCCTGGGTCCTGACTCCGGACTCACCTGCTCACTCTCTGGTCCCCTTCAGCGCTGGAGTCTTGGGCTCAGGCCTGTTCTCTGCTGGTGCTGGTTTCTTTCCATGTCTGGGTCATCAGTCTTCCTGAATTTGTGCCTCTCTCTGCCCAGACCCCTTGGGGTGTGGGGGCTTCCCTCTCACAGGAGGGCACCATCCATACCCCGTGCGGCCACTCAAAGTCTGCCAACCAACGCTCCAGCCATTTTGCTAGGGGTCTCCACAACTCAAATTGGTCACATGGTTTCCTCCCAAGCAACACAAACACACCCGCATGGAAAGAACTGCAAGGTCACTGTGACAAGTGGGAACCTTCCAGGAGGCCAGGGCTAGAGCTGGGCCTAAGTGCCCAGCAGCAAGCCAAGAGCTCTCCTAACTGACCAAGGAGAGAAGGGCCTGGAGAGGGTGGATAGGCAGGGGACCAAAACTGGACTAAGCAGATCACACTACAGGACAGGAGATAACCCCATGTACGCACACACAACCCACTCTCACACTACAGCAGATGTGACTTCCGTCTGACACCAAGTACTACTTCCTTGAAGCACGTTGAAGGCTGAAAAATCATTCAGTCAATAACATTCTAGCCAACAGAATTTAGGAGGCAAACGGATTATTTAAGGCCAACAAAAATCTCTTAATCATCCAAACAATCACAAATCTGCCCGCCAAGTAAGAGAGTAGTTAAGAGCTTCCATCTTAATTTTATATTCAGTTACATCTAAGCAGGAACATTTTTCTGGTTTATAACAGTAAATCAATTTTTAAACATCTCCCAAGATCTAAGACCAGCAGTAAAAAGGCAGAGACACATGCAAGTTTGATAGTGGTGCTCATATAAAAGCTGGGCGAATGCTCAATTAAACATCAAAGTGCTCACCAAGGGCCTGACCCCATCCTGGCACCAGGTGGTGGGGCTCCGCTCTCACAGGAGGGCACCATCCTTACCCAGGGGTCACAGGCCTGCTCCCCCTCTCTCCCCACAGTCATGTCCACCAGCTGTCCACACAGCCTGAGGGAAGGACAACAGCCACAGGCACCATGGAGGCAGAGCTGTGGCCGCAGGGTGTGGGTCTGTGCTTCCACCTGAGGCCAAGTGCACACGCCTCAACACACACACATCCTCACCCTAAAACATGGCCAGGTGCAGGGTTTCTTCTAAACTGCCCCAATAAATAGCCTTCACTCTTTGGATGTAATCTGCAAAAACCCCTTATTCAAAAAAATGCCCACAACTCAGAGCTAGAAGACATACAGGTGGGCAATGACCCTTCAAGTGCTGCAGGGACCACGCTTTCCACCTAAGTCTCACTGTTTAGGACTGTCACTGGGGCCCCTCCAGAGCCGAGAGGGCCACTGTGCCCTCAGCAGGCCTCATCAGCACTTACGAAAACTGGCTTTAAGCCCTTTACCATAGCAAGGGTGCACTCTCCTCCCTTCTTCTCCCCTCCCCTCCACTCCCTCCAATCCCTCCCTTCCTCCCCCCTCCCTGCTCACAAAAGGAATCACATGAGGCCTATTCCTGACACACGGGGCTCTGATCAATCAACTGGAGAGACAGAAATGGCACAAGCTCTGGCAAAGCGCATGCACTTGAACCCACCAGTATGGCATGAGTGGAGTCACAGGGAGCACAGAGCACATGACGTGCAGAGCATTACCAGGAGGGGCGTCAGTGCAGACATGAGCTGTCAATCCCCTGCAGCTTGGAGACAATGAGGGATTACCATGGCAACCATGAAAAGAGCACCCACATCTCTCCTTGTCTCCTGGACACAGTACCATTGCCACATCTCCATCCCCCAAGCCCACACCACTCCAGAGGATGAGGCAACAAGATGGTGGGGTGGCTCTTCTGGCATTTGCCGGGACTTGTCTTGGACATGTTCCTCCTGGATCCAGCTGCCATTTACTGCCAGGGTCTTGTTCCTGAATTTTATCTCTGGCTGTGCTGGCCAGAGGTCCAAGCTGCTGTCATTCAACTGAGCTCTGTCCCAGTGCTATTGTGAAAGGAAATGAGTGTTGAAAACAACTAGAAATATCACAGGGAAAGAAAGAGGATTTACCATAATAAGGCAATTCTCTCGCTGAACTCTGGTGGTTTCTGCAGCCAGAGCCCCTGCTGCGGGGAGATGTGCTCCCTCACAATGAAAGTGGTGGTTGTAGGACTCCACGCACTCAGCTGACCGAGGCAGGAAAGGCAGCGATTCCGCCAAGGAGACAGCCCCCGTGCACAGATTTCTTATGCCAGGACTAAAAAAAATATAGTTACAAACAAACACAAACTGAAATAGCAAAAAGCAAAAACAAGAGCTAAAACATGACCTAAAGGCCCTCCTACAGTGAAGGTGAGGAGAGGAGCGTGTTTTTAGAATCACGGTCAGAAACTCATGAAGATTCCAAAGAGCGTCCAACCTGCATTCTCAAAATTTAAGAAAAGGGCCACTATGGGCAAATGAGACAAGGGCCAGCAGATGGCAGGGGGCAGCCACCCAGCAGGCAGGCGAGGAGGGTGGCAAGAGAGACAGAACCTGTTCTCTTAAACTGACGGTGGTTTTTAAAATGTCTCTCTTCTCACCTGCAGTGCAGGTGTGCCTTTGAAACAAGAAGCATGTTTCCTACAGAGTGAAAATGTCTCAATATTGAAACCGCACGCAGCAGCTGGGGAGGAAACAGGGCCTCGCACTGGAGCTGAGAGGAGTCTGACGCCTGCTCTTTGCTTTCCAAAGGGAAGTCTGGCAACTTTCAAAAATGTGCAAACAAATAACCTTAAATTCTCACTGCTAGAGATTTGTTCTAAGTAAATAATATACATGCACAAGACCCTCTGTTTGCAAAGATACTCATTTACTTAAATAGTAAATACAGAAAAACAACGGAATGTCTAGCAACAGCAAATGATTCACCTGCACACTATGGAACACTATGGGAGTACTAGAGCTCACAGGGTTAAACAGAGAATGAGAAACACCCGTGGGAAACGCTGGAGGCTCACAAGACTGGACCAGGCACCTAGTGGGATGAAGACCAGGGATAACAGGCCTCGGAGACCACGCTATTGGGTGCTACCCCAAGGAACCACCTTGGGGGTCACAGCCCTGGGGGCACACTGCACACAGCACTGCAGGGTGGCTTGCCTGCTCTCTGTCCTGCTCCCTCCCTGGGCCTCCAGTCACAGTCTCAGAGTCACTTCTGGACATCGACCTTTAGATTTTCGTTTCTGCTCTCCATATACTTCGCATTTTTTTTTTCTTTTTGTTGTTGTTGTTGTTACCAGGGATTGATCCCAGGGGCACTTGACCACTGAGCCACATCCCCAGCCCTTTTCATATTTCATTTTGAAGCAGGACCTTGCTAAATTGCTGAAGCTGGCCTTGAACCCGCCATCCTCCTGCCTCAGCCTCCCAGGCCACTGGGATTCCAGGCGTGCACCACGGCATCCAGCTTGCATTAGTTTTTAAGGGTAGGAAAAGTTATTATTGAACGAAGAACTCAAACGGAACGCATGGCCTGGGCACAGCTCTGGCTGGACTGCTGCTCTGTGTGTGCCCGAGGGGCCATGGGGTCTGCTGCTAAAAGCCCCCCCATGACTCCTCTGTCCCCCGTGATGCTCTGCTAGCAAACCAGAGCAAAGGTGGTCACTGTGGTCTGTAAAGGGACATCAACCTCTGGTTCCCAAGGCCCAGGCCACAGCAAAGGCCCCCTCCTGGGGCAGGGGCAGCTGTGAGCTGTGGGGGAGGGCAGCCAGTCCAGCGGCTCCTGCCAAGGGGGATTCTGGAACGCAGTTTTCTGTAAGTTGCCCTTGCTTTTCTAAGAGGGTGGAAACATTTCTATTCCAGCTGAGTATGAATACCATGATTTCACAGCTGCTTCAGGAACAGGCTGGGGCAATGCTATCTTCAACAAGCTGTTACAGGGATTTAAAGAAAAAAGAACATTTCTCTTTGTAGTCCACTGGCCCCAAGGCTGAGAGGCAGTTCTTGCAACACACACACTACTGGGGCTCTGGCGACAGTGCTGTGGGCACAGCCTCTCCTGGCACAGGCCGTGTGGCTTGGGGACTGCTGCTCTCCGTTGAACTAATGTTACTCACCCATCTTTGAAGGGAAGAACTGTATTGCTGTGCAGTCACTTCCCAGCAAAGAAAAGCTGCAGAAGAAGCCGGACTGAGAAACATGAAATGCAGACGGCTGAGTTTAGACCCCCCCTGCTCTTCCAGCTGGAGAGGTAGGGACAACACACCCCACCTGGCAGCGCCTGGGCCCCCTCAACAGAGCACCATTTCTCTGCAGCTCCTAACCACGCCCACATCTGCTTCAAGCCCACCTGATAACTCTAAGCCTCTGATAACTGGTGAATAAATAAAAGGGAAGATGAGAGGCTGGGTGAGGCCCACCAGATGGAAGCCACAGGGTGGACGCAGTGATCTGCTGCACCTGGGGAGCCAGAGATGGACACCCACGTAAGGTACCACGTGTGCAGGAGACACCTGCACAGCCGGCACAAGCTTCAGTTCTGGGACACACAGCCGTCACTCCACCCCACAGGTGAGGAATCCAGGCCTCGCCACAGCAAGTCCCCGAGTCTCAGACGTGGTCCTGGGAAGAGCGGACTTCTCAAGTGACCCGACCTCAAAGTCCTGGTGGGGACAATGGAGCTTCCACTTCCACAGCACACATGGTGGAGGGCACCCTGCTCCCTGTCCTGGCCAAGGACAGCCACATGGGCACCGTCTGCAGTTCCCTGTGAGCACACAGGCCCAGGGCCAGCAGTTCCCCCAACACTTGCCCAAGGAAAATGAAAACCTGGGTCTACCCAAAGAACCATGTGGCACGTTCACAGCAACTTCATGCCCAATGGCCGAAAACCGAAAAGATGATGAAATGTCCGTCAGCAGAGAAAAGGCTTGTAAACGTGGCATTGAAATGGCAGAAACCAGACCCAGCTGTAAAATGAAATTGCAGGAACACTATCATGAGGGACCGAATCCTGGGGGAGGGCCAGTTCCCCGCCCCTCTGTCGGCCTTAGTCAGTAAGCAACCTCCAGATTATAGGGTATCGATGAATAAGGTGAGGCGAGATTACAGGAAAAGGAATGTTAAGCTACCCGGGTAAGGAGTACTTAGAGGACTTGGCCTAAGTAACTCCATTTTAAACAGAAACCATCTTGGGGCTGGGGTTGTGGCTCAGCGGCAGAGCACTCCCCTAGCAAGTGCAAGGCTCTGGGTTCGATCCTCAGCACCACATGAAAATAAATAAATAAAATAAAGGTGTTGTGACCAACTACAATGAAAAAAAATATCAATAAAAGAAAGAAAGAACCATTTCATCAGAGTGGGCAGTTAACCTAATAAAGAAACTTTAATTGTTGCAACCCCTGCCCACAGGGCAAATGTCAACCCCACCCCTAACTGGAAAGTCCCCAAAGCTTGTAACAGACACTTGCAACACTGTAGCAGTCCACCTGATCACTAATTTCAGCTTCTGTAAGGAGCTTGCTTTGGACCCCCAGCTTGCCTGCTCTGGGCAATTGCAGACCCACTACACAGAGGGAAGCGGTTTTGTCTTTCAAAGGCTTGTGGACATGAAGGTGGGCACTGCACCCTGAACAGCATCTGGCTGGGCAGTCGCCAGCCGCTAAATAAACACTCTCCAATTTGGACAAAGTTCGGACTGAGGGTGTTTTCTAAGGCCCACAACATAACCATAGGTCCCTACGTTTTGGAGTGTAAATAACTGGTCTCTAGCAGTCTGACCACTCCCTTGTGAAACGCAAACACCCCTGTGAAATGCTTCAGACACACGGCTAGAGGTTTATTGGATCCTGTGAAAGGAGCTGGTTTTTCTTGGCTCCTGTAAACATGCTTCCCACTGGAAACTACACACAAGGCTTCTGTCATGCACACTACAAATTCTATGGCACCAAGTAGCCTACAACTGTGGCTGAGTGCTCAGAGTTTGGAGTTTGTTCTCCTCTGTGCCCGCCAGCCTAAAATACAGTTGAGTTCTCCTTCTCCCAAGTGCCGCTTGCTGCTTCTCAACCAGCCAGTTTCCATCAACAGTACTGTGCACACCATGGAATACCACTCAGCCATGAAAACCAACCTTGGACACACGCGCCAATGTGCATAGCTCTCTCAGGCTGGTCACCGGGAAGAGGCACGCGGGAGAGGCAGCTCTGAGACAGTACCGACTGAGCATGGGATGAAAGGCCCAGGCACCATTGCTGGGCGCTGTGGTTTGACAATAAAAGGCGGATGAATATCAGGTTGAGGTGATCCCCTGTAGACTTTAAATCCATTAAGCCCAGGACTGTCCCTGAGAGAAACATAGGCACATGGTGATGAAGGGGATACACTGGTGGAATGGGCTCCAGCCAGCTCGCGTTCAAGAGGAATCCAGCCAAAAAATGAAGGGCAGCACTTAGAACAAGTACCCTACGGGCTGGGTCCTGGTGGAGACACACAGACATGCAGCGAATCCTTCCAAAAGCCAGAGAGCCCTGGTGAAGGTGCTGGTGTGTGTGGGTCACCTGTGGGACCAGCAGGGCAGAGGAAAGTCCCCAGGCCTGTGATCTGCTGTCCACTTCTGGTAAGTCAGTGCCTGGAAACGTCATGGAGACTCGCCTGGATTCACTGGTGCCCTGCAGGGAGGAGCCCCTGGGGTGAGAAATGGGGAAAGGAAGAGGTGGCCCAGCCAGACCTCCGGGTGGAGGAGGCTGGAGGGCCCAGTGAGGATGCTGGTGCGCCTCCCAGTCTGTTCCCCCTGAAGGACTTGACCCGGAATGACCAGAGGTACATGTGTACATCAGGAAGCTTCCAGGAGCCACCAAGAGGGGAGGCTGGGTCAGCAGCAGGGCACCCCAGGGCCTGCCTTCACAGGAGAGCCGGCTGGGGCAGGCCTACAAAGGCTGTCCCCTACACACGCTTGTGCCAAGCAGCCGAGGAGAGAGGAGAGGAGGGAGGAGAGAGAGAGGGTGTGTGAGGGAAGGGAAAGCTGAGGGAGACGCCAAAGGGCTGAAGCAGCCAGGGCAAGACGGCCAGTGAGGAGGGGGACAGGGCCAGAACAAAGGAGCCCAGAGAGGGTCTCCTGATGAGGTCGACTTCCTGCTTGGCGAGAGTGCAGGTGGACACACGGGGGGACACAGTCGGCAGACATTGCCATACTTGTGCTCCTAAGCCAGGGATCCAGTGGGAAAACTAACAGGCTGGTGGGGGACAGGAGGGGAGGGACCGATGATATTCATCCCCCTTTTATTCATTAGACTATGAATGACCGGGTCAGGAAAACGGGAGCTGATTCAAAAGAAATGATCCTAATACCTCCAGAGCACACTCCCTCCTCCAACCTGCTGCCAGGTCACCTGCCCCAGGGAACCGTGCCTCCCTGCAAGAAGTTGCTGACACATACCCCTGGACAGCTCCATCCTTTAAATACGACTTTCTGCTCTTCGGTCAGCCTTTCTCAGGTGTTCAGTCTTCAGCCCTGGAGAACTGGACTGGAACCTGACTCAACACTGGTATCACCTCTGGAGTCCCCCGAGATGGTCTTTGGGGTAAGCTCCTCTGCACACACCCCACATCTTTCTTTTTCTACTGTTTTTTTTTTAATTTTTTACTCTGATTTGTTATCTATGACAGCAGCATGCATTATGGGTCATATTACACATATAAAGCACAATTTGTCGTATCTCTGCTTGTGTACAAAGTGCATCACACCATTCGTGTCTTCATGCATGTACTTAGGGTGATGGTGTCCATCTCAATCTACCCTCATTTCTACTCCATGGCCCCCCCTTCCCCTCCCACCCCTCTGCCCTATCTAGAGTTCATCTATTCTTCCCATGTTCCCCTCCCCACCCCACTATAAATCAGCCTCCTTATATCAGAGAAAACATCAGCATTTGGTTTTTTGGGGATTGGCTAACTGCACTTAGCATTATGTTCTCCAACTCCATCCATTTACCTGCAAATGCCATGATTTTATTCTTGTTGATTGCTGAGTAATGTTCAATTGTGTATATGTGCCACATTCTTTATCCATTCATCCACTGAAGGGCATCTAGGTTGGTTCCACTTTAGCTATTGTGAATCATGCTGCAAAAACACTGATGTGTCTGTGTCCCTGTAGTATGCTGTTCTTAAGTCCTTTGGGTATAGACCAAGGAGTGGGATAGCTGGGTAAAAAGGTGGTTCCATTCCCAGTTTTCCAAGAAATCTCCACACTGCTTTCCATATCAGCTGCACCATTTTGCAGTCCCACCAGCAATGTATGAGTGTGCCTTTTCCCCACATCCTCACCAACACTTACTGTTTGACTGGAGTGAGATAAAATCTTAGTTTTGATTTGCATTTCTCTAATTGCTAGAGATGTTGAACATTTTTTCCTATATTTGTTGACTCATTACATATCACCTCTGAGAAATGTCTGTTCAGTTCCTTGGCTCATTTATTGATTGGGTTATTTTTTTTTTTTTTTTGGTGTTTAGCTCTTTGAGTTCTTTATATATCCTAGAGATCAGTGCTCTATCTGATGTGCAAGTGGTAAGAATTTTTCACAAGCTGTGGGCTCTCTATTCACCTCATTGATTGTTTCTTTTGCTGACAAGCTTTTTAGGTTGAATCCATCCCGTTTATTAATTCTTTATTTTAATCATTGCACTATAGGAGTCTTATTAAGAAAGTAGGGGCCTAATCTGATATGATGGATTTGGACCTACTTTTTCTTCTATTAGATGCATGGTCTCTGGTTTAATTACTAGGTCCTTGATCCACTTTGAGTTTTCTGCATGGTGAGAGGAGTTTAATTTCATTTTGTTGCATATGGACTTCCAGTTTTCTCAGTACCATTTGTTGAGGAGGCTATCTTTTCTTCATGTATGTTTTTGGTCCCTTTCTCTAATAATAAGATAACTGTAATTATGTGGGTTAGTCTCTGTGTCCTCTGTTCTGTACCATTGACCTATGAGTCTATTTTGCTGCCAATACCATGCTGTTTTTGTTACTAGTGCTCTGTAATATAGTTTAAGGTTTGGTATAGTGATGCGACCTGCTTCACTCTTCTTGCTAAGGATTGCTTTAGCTATTCTGGGTCTCTCATGTTTCCAGATGAATTTCATGACTACTTTTTCTATTTCTATGATTTCTATTTTTTTTTTGGTATTTTGATTGAAATTGCATTAAATCTGTATAATGCTTTTGGTGGTATGGTCACTTTGACAATATTAATTCTGACTATCCAAGAGCAAGGGAGATCCTTCCGTCATCTAAGGTCTTCTTCCATTTCTTTCTTTAGTGTTCTGTAGTGTTACTGGTAGAGGTCTTTCACCTCTTTTGTTGAGTTGATTCCCAAGTATTTTTTGAGGCTATCGTAAATGGGGTAGTTTTCCTCGTTTCCCTTTCAGAGGATTTGTCACTGATGTACAGGAATGCCTTTGATTAATGGGTATTGATTTTGTATCCTGCTACTTTGTTGAACTCATCTACTAGTTCTAGAGGTTTTCTGGTGGTATTTTTTGGGTCTTCTAGGTATAGAATTGTATCATCAGCAAATAATGCTAAGTTGAGTTCTTCTTTTCCTATCTGTATCCCTTTAATTTCTTTCATCTGTCTAATTTCTCTGGCCAGGATTTCAAGAACTATGTTAAATAAAAGTGATGAAAAGGGTATCCCTGTCTTGTTCCAGTGTTTTGAAGGAATGTTTTCAATTTTTCTCTATTTAGAATGATGTTGGCCTGGGGCTTAGCATAAATAGCTTTTACATTGTTGAGATATATTCCCGTTATCCCTAGTTTTTCTAGAGTTTTGAACATGAAGGGGTGCTGTATTTTGTAAAATGCTTTTTCTGCATCTACTAAAAAGATCATATGATTCTTATCTTTCAATCTATTTACATGATGAATTACATTTATAGATTTTCATAGGTTGAACCAACCTTGCATTCCTGGGGTGAACCCCACTTGATCATGGTACACTATCTTTTTGATATATTTTTGTATTTGATTTGCCAGAATTTTATTGAGAGTTTTTGCATCTATGTTCATTAGAGAGATTGGTCTGAAGTTTTCTTTCTTTCATGTATCTTTGCATGGTTTTTGGAATCAGGGTGATATTGGCCTCAAGTTTCTGTATCACCATTCTATATCAGGCGATATGAATTTGGAAGTGTTCTCTCTTTTTCTATTTCCTGAAATAAATAGAAAAGTATTGGTGTTAGTTCTTCTTTAAAGGTCTTGTAGAAATCTGCTGTGGTCCATCTGGTCCTGGGCTTTTCTTGGTTGGTAGACTTCTGATGGTGTCTTCTATTTCCTCACTTGAAATTGATCTGTTTATCATCCTGATTCAATTTGGGCAAATCATATGAATCTAGAAATTTGTCAATGTCTTAGATATTTTCTATTCTACTGGAGTACAAGTTTTAAAATAATTTCTAATTATCTTCTGTATTTCTGTAGTGTCTGTTGTGATATTTCCTTTTTCATCACATATGTTAGTAAATTGAGTTTTCTCTCTCCTTCTCTTCATTAGCATGACTAAAGTTTTGTCAATTTTATTTATTCTTCCAAAGAATCAACTTTTTGTTTTCTCAATATTTTCAGTAGTTTCTTTTGTTTCAATTTCATTGACTTGAGCTCTGATTTTAATTATGTCCTGTCTTCTACTGCTTTTGGTGTTGATTTGTTCTTATTTTTCTAGGGCTTTGAGATGTAACATTAAGTCATTTATTTTCTGTTTGTTTTTGTTGTTGTTGTTGTTGTTGTTGTTGTTGTTGTTGTTGTTTGTCTTTCAAGGAGTGAACTCCATGCAGTGAACCTCCTCTTAGTACTGCTTTCATAGTTCCCAGAGATTTCGATATATTGTATCAGTGTTCTCATTTACCTCTAAGAATATTTTTAATCTCCTCCTTGATGTCTTTTGCAACCCATTGTTCATTCAGTAGCATATTATTTATTCTCCAGGTGTTGGAGTAGCTTTTGTTTTTTATTTTATCATTGATTTCTAATTTCATTCCATATGATCTGATAGAATGCAGGGTAGTAACTCTAAGTTTTTGTATTTGCTAAGAGTTGCTTTATGGCATAACGTATGGTCTATTTTAGAGAAGGATCCATGTGCTGCTAAGAAGAACATGTATTCGCTCATTGATGGATGAAATAACTTAGACTTAGTTAAGTCTAAGTTATTGATTGTATTATTGAGTCCTATAGTTTCTTTGTTCAGCTTTCATTTGGACGGTCTATGCAGTGGTAAAAGAGGTGTGTTAAAGTCACCCAGAATTACTGTGTATGGCCTATTTGACTCTTAAACTTGAGTTTGTTTGATGAATGTAAATGCTCCATTGTTTGGGGCATATAAATTTATTATTGTTATGTCTTGTTGATGAATGGTTCCCTTAAGCAGTATGAAATATCCTCTTTATCTCTTTTGATTAACTTTGGCTTGAAGTCTACTTTATGTGATATGAGGATGGAGACCCCTGTTTGCTTCTGCAGACCATGTGGGTGGTATGATTTTTCCCAACATTTCACCTTCAGTCTGTGGATGACTTTTCCTATGAAATGAATCTCTTGGAGGCAGCATATTGTTGGGTCTTTTTTAAAAATCCAATCTGCCAGTCTCTGTATTTTGATTGGTGAGTTTAGCCATTAGTACTCAGGGTTATTATTGAGACATGATTTGTATTCCCAGCTACTTTTGCTTATTTTCGGTATTTAACTTGACTTGGTTTCTCCTTTGATTAGTTTTTCCTTTAGTGTAATACCTCCCTTTGCTGATTTTCATTATTGTTTTTAATTCCTCGTTGTGCAATATTTAGCTGAGGATGTTCTGTAGTACAGGCTTTTGAGTTGTAAATTCCTTCAACTTTTATTTATCATGGAAGGTTTTTATTTCATCACCAAATCTAAAGCTTAATTTTCTTGGATATAAGATTCTTGGTTGGCATCCACTGTCTTTTAGAGCTTGATATATGCTGTTCTAGGATCTTAAATGATCTAGAGAATATTAAAAGCCACAAGGAAAAGGAACCAGATTACATACAGGGGAAACTAGTTAGAACATGTGCAGATTATAGAAGATGTGCAGATCATCAAACCCAGTTTAATAACCTGCACATGTTCTAACTGGTTTCCCTGTATGTAATCTGGTTCCTTTTCCTTGTGGCTTTTAATATTCTCTCCTTATCCCCTATTTAGGCATTTTTATTGTTATGTGCCTGGGTGTGGATCTGTTGTGATTCTGTACATTTGGTGTCCTGTGAGCCTCTTGAATCTGGCTTTCCAATTCATTCTTCACGTTTGGAAAAGTTTCTGATATTATTTCATTGAATAGGTTGCTTATTCCTTTGGTGTGGAGCTCTGTGCCTTCCTCTAGCCCAGTGGCTCTTAAATCTGGTATTTTTAGGCTGTCCCATATTTCTTGAATGTTCTGCTCATGGTTTCTTACTATTTTCACTGTGTGGTCCACGTTCTTTTCAAGATGACATATTTTGTTATCATTGTCTGAGGTCCTGTCTTCCAAGAGGTCTATCTGTTGGTGATGCTTTCATTAAACTTTTAATATAGTTTCTTTCTTTCATTTCAAGGATTTCTGTGGGTTTTTTTAAGAACCTCTAGCTCCCTACTGAAGTAATCTTTTGCTTCCTGTATTTGTTTATGTAGCTCTTCGTCAAAATGACGTTTTCCTGCCTGTATCTGTCTCTTATATCGTCCTTTAATTTGCAGAACATTTTAATTGTGTACATCCTGAACTCCTTCTCTGTCACTCCTTCTGCTGTGCTGGCCGTGGATTCTAATAGTGTGGTGTCTTGATTTGTTTGGGGCACTTTCTCCCCTTGTCTTCTCATGTTGCTTGTGTGTCTCCCCCCTAGCGCTGTGGATCTGAGGTGTTACTGTTTTTACACTATAGGCTTACAGTGCCCCTGCAGGGACCCAGTACCTCTCCTTTAAGGAGTATAAACAGGATACACCCTAAAATCAAATGTTTTCTTTTAAGACGTTTACAGTTTGGTCACAATGTATGGAAATTATGAATACAGTTATTATCTACAATACACTCAGTAGGTTTGTAAAAGGGTTTACAGTTTCTGATGGTGGACTAAGAACTAGGGGTGAGGAGTAGGATGATATGCTGAGGAGGCAGGAGGTGAGGATATAGAGTTGTTATTTCTTAGGAAGTGTGAAAGAGAAATCTCACTTCTCCTGCTGATTTCAGAAATCTGAAATCAGCAGGAGAAGTGAGAGGAAGTAATTTTGGATAGACAAGTGGGAAGACAGTAGAGTACATAAAACAAACACACGTATACGAAGAAAATTAAAAAGACTAAAATAGTAGAAATTGGTGGGGGAAAGGGAAAACAAACAAATAAAAATAATACACAACACAACTGTGATATGCTATTCAGAGGTCGCAGTCCTCAGAATCCTAATTCATGCAAAGTACTTGGTTTCACATATGTTGGGGAGGTGAGGGCAGGAGAATAGGGAGGGAGAGGGGGAAATGCTGAAGGAAGAAAAGGGCCTGTTTTGTTGGGGATCAGTATCTTTCCCGCGTCCCTTCCCGTCCAGTAGGTGGGGTCGTCTGTCCTTAGCTGGTGTCTCTGCCCTCAGGATGGTGAGGGTAACCAGGGTGTCACTCGGCCAGGTGAGCGGCTGCTGGGGAGACAGGGGAGTTAGGAACTGGGTACCTGGCCAGCTGGAGTTCCAACCTGGGAGTCGCCCCCACTGAAGTTGGTGGTGAAGGTGACCCAAGATGGTGGCGCCTGCTTTCAGCGGTGGGGTGTTGTCGGGTCGGGTGGGGTAGCTGGACAATGGCATTGGACGATGATGATGAAATCTGTGGCGTGGGGTGCTTGGCTGTCAGCTGACTTCAGAGCCTGTGTGAAGCTCTAGGTGCAGGCTGGCTACTGCACATAGGGGACTATCTCCACTTCTGCAGTGTCCCAAGATGGCGGCAATTGGGGGAGCGCCACGTTGGTAGGTAGGGGTCCACACAGGAATGGCAGCCGGAATTCCTACATGTGGGAAGCTGCTGGGTGTCCTTCATGGGAGCAGCATTGTGATTTCTGCTCAGGTGGGTGGCAAAAGTACTGCATGGTGCTGATGCTGCTGGTCCTGCTCAGGTACTTGGTGGTCCTGCGTGGGCGAGCAGTTGAGACCTACTCGGACACTGAGGCCTGGAGCCCTGGATGGGTACAGTCACCATGATTCCTGCAGGGGAGCACGGATCTCACTCACAGAAAAGCAGTACTCTCACTACTTGAGTCCTCCCTCTTGCCCGCCATCTTGGATCCTCCACCCCACATCTTTCTGAGGTGCATCTGTCTGTCGCCTCTGGAGGACAATTATGGGTACCCATCGGCTACATCAAAGAAGTTGGTGGAAGCTGCATTCTGCAAGACTGGGGTGACAGGATTCTCAGTCTAGGTGGCTCCTGATCACCTGTCCTGTGGATCAGGCATGTTGGGTTCTGCATATGCCATTTCTCCCTATCCTATCCAGGCTCAGAGTGCATTTGACTGTGAGTACACAGTGTCTCTAATCCCAGTCTGCCTTTGGATGAATGGAGACGGACAAAGGTTTGGAAAAACTCGAGATTCTGGCTGGGGTCATTCCCTGGTGAACCTCAAAGGTTTCTCCCCTGCCTAACTCCCAAATGCCCTTACTGGGTGTCCTATGGCGACTGGTTGACTAAGCAGCTCTGAGAGAAATCCCCAAACACAGGACCACTGAAAGAACCATACTGCACTCTCCCGCACTTGCCCCTCACCAGACACTGGCCATTGAGAAAGGGACATTTTACATGAGTGGCCCATAAAGAGACGCCTGGGTTCCCTTTGTTACCATGTTAAGCCTTCACAACCCTGCAGGGTTTCTCCCCATGGTTGTTTATGTGCTCTGCAAGTTTCTTTGGCTGTAAAAGGGAGGCATTTTCCATTCACTCCTTCCATAAACTCCTCCCGAAAAAGAGTGCTAAGCATCTAATGAGATATCTTCTCCAGAGATTCCTTTAACCTACAGAGCAGAGAAATGTACCCCATCATGGGCTTATCACAATTGGAAGTCTATAGCGGCAGGAGAAGATCAGTCATGCCTCAAAGCCTGAATTCTCCCAGGTCTTTGACATGGGGCTAGCAAACACCCTTGCATTCTGCCATGATGCCAGCAATCAAGTTGGCAGAACCATGTGGGCAGAGAGGGTTTACTGGACTGTTAGAGGCTCACAGGGAGACATCCCAAGTGAAATGGACAGTTTTCTCCGACACAGGTAGCCGAGTTCTGATTTTTTTCTTATTCAGACGAGAGCTTACTTACTTAACAGTTATGCCAGATTCACCACTGCCTGCATACTAAAAAACTGGGATAAATGTGACCCACAGACACTCAAGAAAAAGTGTCTCACTTTCTCATCTGGGAAATCACAATTGGAAAAAGGAGATGTCTCATAATTTTCTGCATCCAACCTGGCCTGATAAGCAACTCAGGGAACAAAAACTGCTCTCTGGAGGAAACACAGATTATAGGCCCACACTTTAGGAGGCTGATTTACAAAATGGTTAAGATGCCCTACACATGAAGTCTTGCTTCTCAAGCTCAAAAGAGTATCTTCCCTTACGTAGCTTCTGCCAGATCTCTCTCTCTCCAAGGCTTGCATTTAAAATGTAAGTTGCAGAGGCTCACAGAGCTTGCAAGTCTTACAAAGCTTGCAGAGAACCTGTTGACACTAAAGGAAATAAGTGCCACTTTTAAACTGAAGCTGCTTGGGGGATGGGACATAGCTCAGTTGACAGAGCGCTTGCCTCGCATGCACAAGGCCCTGGGTTCAATCCTCAGCACCGCCAAAAATAAATAAATAAATAAATAGAAATAAAGTAAAATAAATTCAAGCTGCTTGTGGGACCTATGTATCTCCTCTTGCAGTCCACCACTCTGCTTTCTTAATAAGCTCCTCCCTAAACACTATAGCACAGGGAGGAAAAGGAAATGATCTCATATATACAAGTTTTCTTTACCTTGAGAATCTTTACCTAAATATATCAGGGCTCTTACATTCTTTATGTATCTGAACTGACTCTAATTTGAGTCAAAAGTGAACTCTGATCTGATAAAGATGTTCTGCATGCTCATTTACTAGAGTGATTACAGCCATGCCAATTTGTTTTTGTTTTTTTGTTTTTTTAGAATTCTTGATTTTTAATTCTATATTTTTAATCTCATGGTTTTATGGTGAATTCACACTTGATCTTGCATGTCTAAATTAATGTATTTTTCTGATCAGTCTTATTTTATCTAGCTATAGAGGGTTTTACACCCTGTCTTTGCTCAGAGGCCTATTTTTCAAGGGTTAACTCTCAAATACACTGGGAAATTTTCCTCTTACAAAATCCTAAGTAGGGCATAGACATGATGGTGTTGGAGTAAATCTGATAACCATCAAGGACAAATGGCGATGTGAACCTGTGATCTCATTGTCCACCATGGCTATCAGACTTCACATCTAGCATTGCAACTGCACAGGGCTGCCCTTTTTTGATTCATAATGAGAAAGTGTGGTAAGCTGTATTTTAATTTCTAAGAGTTTAAATCTAATAGAGGCTTTAATAAATATCTGTAGAATTGCCGACTGCCTGTGGAGATCTACCTACAAAAAGTTACAGGATCTTTGTTTCCTGTTTTACATATATGTGCATACTTGTGTACTGTACTGTGTCTACATATGTGCTTGTACATATATCATGTACACGGTGTCAAAATTGGCATAGATAAGTGAGCACTCATAGATTAAAATTTAAAAGAAAAACGGATCCAAATACCTTTTAGTTCACATGACTTTAAAAGTTCAATTTAAGTTAGGTAGTTGAAAATGAGTTAATTAGATTTAATATCAATGGGGATTAATCTTCACAGATATGTTTGTTAGAGGAGACATCTGGTTAATTTTCAAAGTTAAAGTGCTGAAACATTAACTACTAAATATGAAATCCAGTACTCTTAACTTCTTAAATTCCATAAGGTAACATTTTAAACATTATTTGTGTTTTCATAAATGAGTAAATAAAAAAAACATTTGAGATTGCTTCATGTATGTGTCTTCACTAAAACAAGGCTAACAAGAGTTAACATTCTATCAAATGTAATTTATATGCAAAGAATATAAGAGGTTTCAGCTGTATTTTAGCTAAAGTGTCATAAAAACATAAAAGTATTTCATCTTATTAAAGTGGAGTAATTTGTCTAAATTCAGAATTTTACAAGGGTTCTTTCAGAAAGTGAATTTAAAAAGGGTCAACAGCTACAAAAGAGATATGAGAAGATTCTAGGTGTGGAAATTTATTTTAATATGAAAAGAAAAAGGAAAAAATGTTTCTGAGAAAGTCTTTGGTGTGGTAAAGTAAAAAGTTGTAGAATGTCTAAGTAAGTTGCAGGTTGTTTATGAAGGGAGAATTTCAAAAAGTTTGTGTGTAATTAAGTTGGTTACATATAAATACCAAAATAAGATCAACTTTTTTAAGGCTTTTCCTAAGATCAAATATTAATGAATTGAGGGGCTGGGATTGCAGCTCAGTGGTGGAGCACTTGCCTAGCACATGTGAGGCACTGGGTTCAATCCTCGGCCCACATAACACTAGCCAAATAATGGTACTGTGTCCATCTACAATATTTAAAAAAAAACAAATATTAATGTACTGATATAAACCAGTTTAATCCTCTAGGGGTTGAAGTAACAAGGATTTCTTAAAATACTAATCTGTTCTTATCTACCAAGATAATTTCTGGTGTCAAGTTTTATTCTTGAGAGGAACTAGTCTTAAAGGAATTAGGGTCTGTACAACTCTGGTTAAACAGCAACTGTATTTGAGAGTATTGCACTACATTACAGATTCTGAATTTTCTTTAAAAGCTAAATTTGGTTAATATAAGAACATCAGGGTAATTGTGGTGCTATTATAGCCTCTTTTTATAATAAATGTATTCATATCTTCCAAGTCTACAGGTCTTTAAAGTATAAGGTTTAGAAGAACAGTTTACCAAGCCGGTGTTCATGAAACTTAAGGTTTAAAGTAAAGATTAGGGATTATAAAAATTATGTTTCTTAATTCATGGCTATTATACAAACTAAATATGTTTTTACTCTTGTTAATTTCATTTTATATTTTTCTTGTTATAACTATTATCCTTATAGGAGTACAACTTTTAATATAACAGCCTGAGTTAGTTCGAGGTAATAGGCCATCATCGATAGGACAGACAGGATGCAAGGCTAACTTCCAGTAATACTGCGGACCCTAATTAAATATAAGGGGCAAATTTAAAGTCAAAATCCAGTACTCTTACCTTAAGACTGGTAAGACAGGCTTGCTGGATATTTAAGACCAAAGCTTAAAGTAAGTAAAAGAAACAATCAAAATAGCCAATATTTGGCTCTTGCCCTTTGAGGTCAACCCTCTAAGGGCTGTGCAACACTGGACCACATGACCTCCTGATCACGGGTATTTATGAGACCCTGGAGAACAGAGAGCCAACCGGTGCACATTCTTCAAAAAGGAGAGACGTTGGAGAGGAGATGTCCCTGAGGGAGACCTTGATTCATCCTTGCAGATGGCACTAAGGAGATAGAAGGCTGTGCTCAAACTCCCAAGAGCAACCCCCTGAGGGAACTCAACTGACTCCTAACAGTAGACAGAAAACAGTCCATCTGACCAGTGGGCTTGAACACCTAGCAAACAAGTTATGACCAAAGTACAGCCACACCTGAGCATCTAAAAGGAAAGACAATAGTCCTTTTAAAAATTTTTTATTTGTTTTAATTAGTTATACATGACAGTTGAATGCATTAAAGCACTTTGAGATATCGTACACAGATGGAATATAATTTCTCATTTTTCTGAGTGTACGTGTTACAGAATCATGTTGGTCATGCAGTCACATATACACATACAGTGATAACGTCTGTGTCATTCTACTGTCTTTCCTATGCCCACATCCCCTCCCCTCCCCTCCCATCACTTCCCTCTACCTAACCCAAGGTCACACTGTTCTTAGCTAGTGCCCCCCACCTCATTGTGAATCAGCATCCACATATTAGAGAAAACATTCAGCCTTTGGTATGGTGGGATTGGCTTCTTTTGCTTAGCATGATGTTCTCCAACTCCAACCATTTACTGGAAAATGCCATAATTTCACTCTTCTTTAAAGCTGAGTAATATTCCATTGAATATATATACTACATTTTCTTTATCTATTCATCCATTGAGGGACACCTAGATTGGTTCCATAGTCTAGCTATTGTGAATTGAGCTGCTGTAAACACTGATGTGGCTGTGTCACTATAGTATGCCGATTTTAAGTCCTTTGGGTCTAAACCTAGGAGTGGGATAGCTGGGTCAAATGGTGGTTGCATTCCCAGTTTTCTGTGGAATCTCCAAACTGTTTTCCATAGTGGTTGCACCAATTTGCAGTCCCACCAGCAGGTTAGGAATGTACCTTTTTCACTGCATCCTCTCCAACATTTATTGTTGCCTGTACCCTTGATGATTGCCATTCTGACAGGAGTGAGATGGAATCTTAGAATAGTTTTGATTTGCATTTCTCTAGTTGATAGAGACGTTGAACACTTTTTCATATATTTATTGATCAATTGTATTTCTTCTTCTGTGAAGTGTCTGTTCATTTCCTTAGCCAGTTTATTGATTGGGTTATTTGGGGGTTTTGGTATTAAGTTTTTTGAGTTCTTTATATGTACTAGAGTTTAATGCTTTATTGGAGGTGCATGTGGTAAAGACTTTCTCCCATCTGCAGGCTCTCTCCTCACGTTGTTGTTTCCTTTGCTGAGAAGAAGCTTTTTAATTTGAATCCATCCCATTTATTGATTCTTGATTTTACTTCTTGTGCTTTAGGAGTCTTGTTAAGGAAGTCAGATCCTAGGCCGACATCGTGAAGATTTGGGCCTGTTTTTTCTTCTATTAGGCACAGATTCCATGATCTAGTCTCTAGTCTCTGCTTAAGTCTTTGATCCACTGTGAGTTGATTTTTGTGCAGGACGAGAGATAGAGGTTTAACTTCATTTTGCTACATGTGGATTTCCAGTTTGCCAGCACCATTTGTAGAATGGCTATCTGTTCTCCAATGTGTGTTTTTGGCACCTTTCTCTAGTATGAGATAACTGTATTTATGTGGGTTAGTCTCTGTGTCCTCTATTCTGTACCATTGGTCTACCAGTCTATTTTGGTACAATACCATACCATTTTAGTTACTATAGCTCTGTAGTATAGTTTAAGGTCTAGTATTGTGATGCCTCCTGCTTCACTTTTCTTCCTAAGGATTGCTTTAGCTATTCTGGGTCTCTTATTTTTCCAAAAAAAATTCATTATTGCTTTTTCTATTTCTATGAAGAGTGTCACTGGGATTTTAATAGGAATTGCCTCAAATCTGTATAATGCTTCTGGTAGGATGGCCATTTTGACAATATTAATTCTGGAGCATGGGAGATCTTGCCATCTTCTGAGGTTTTCTTCAATTTCTTTCTTTAGTGTTCTGTAGCTTTCATTGTAGAGGACTTTCACCTCTTTTTTTGTTAGATTGATTCCCAGTTTTTTGTTTTGTTTTGTTTTTAGACTATTGTGAATGGAGTAGTTTTCCAAGTTTCTTTTTCAGTGGATTCCTGCTGATGTATAGGAATGCATTTGATTTATGGTTATTGATTTTATATCCTGCTATTTTGGGGAATTCATTTATTAGTTCCAGTTTTATGGTGAAATTTTTTAGATCTTCTAGATATAGAATCATGTCATCAGCAAATAGTGATAGTTTGAGTTTAAGATCCCTTTCTTTCTTTTGTTGTTGCTCTGGCTAGAGTTTCAAAGATGATGTTGAACAGAAGTGGTGAAAGAGGACATCCTGTCTTGTTCCAAGTTTTCAGCAAAAATGCTTTCGATTTTTCTCCATTTAGAATGATGCTGGCCTTGGGTTTAGCATAGATAGCTTTTACAATGCTGAGGTATGTTCCTACTGTCCCTAGTTTTCTAATGTTTTGAGTATGAAGGTGTGCTGTGTTTTGTCAAATGCTTTTTCTGTATGTATAGATTCTTGTTTTTAAGTTTAATAATATGATGAATTACGTTCATTGATTTACTTATGTCGAACCAACCCTGAATCCCTGGTATGAACCCCACTTGATTATGGTACACTGTCTTTTTAAAAATGTTTTGAATGTGATCTGCCAGAATTGTATTGAGAATTTTTGCGTCTATGTTCATCAGGGATATGGGTCTGAGGTTTTCTTTCCTTGATGTGTCTTTTTCTGGTTTTGGTATCAGGGTGATATTAGTCTCATAGAATGAGTTTAGAAGGGCTCCCTCCTTTTCTATTTCATGGATACTTTGAGGAGTACTGGTGTTAGTTCTTCTTTGAACGTCTTGTAGAACATGGCTGAGAATCCATCTGCTCCTGGGCTGTGGGGAGCCACATTGAGTCACCACACTTTTCAGTCCTGGTGCACCACGGGGATCTGAGACATCACTGTAGTCTGGCGCCGTAGTGCCGTGACTCGCGACTCAGTCTTTCCCTCCCGCTCGGAAGGCAAGGCCAGCATGCTGAGTAGGCCTACCCTGGGGTTCAGCTGCACTCACCTGTTCTTTTGTAATCCCCTTTGCCCTGTTTGGGATAGACTATTCCATGGAAGTGCCTTTTGGGTGTCACCTTCTCTTGCTCTGCCTTTGGGTGTGACCTTCTTAGATGTCAGTCAATCCGCTGACAGCAGACATCATGAAGCTAGATTCAACCCCTGAACCTGACCCCTTGCCTCATTTAAATGGCTTCTTCCCAATAAAAGGGTTCAGCATGTGCGCATGTGTTCTCGTTCTCTCTCTCTCTCTCTCTCTCTCTCTCTCTCTCTCTCTCTCTTTCCACGGACCCCTAAGGTCAGATCAGCCGTCACAGGACCCAAATAAAAAGGTCTCTCTGTCTCTTGTGTGATCGTTTCCTGCAGCCCAGCACCTGGCGTGGCCCTGAGTGTTTCAGTTGAGAGGAACACAACACGGGGGTTTTCTTGGTTGGCAGGATTTTGAGGGCGTTTTCTGTTTCATTACTTGAAATTGATCAGTTTAAAGCATGTGTGACCTCCTCGTTCAATCTGGGTAGGTCATGTCTCTAGAAATTCGTTGATGTCTTCAATATTTTCTATTTTATTGCAGTATAGATTTTCCAAAGAGTTTCTAATTATATATAATAGGGGTTTATCTATTTTATTTATTTTTTCAAAGAACCAACTTTTTGTTTTGTCAATTTTTAAAATTGTTTCTTTTGTTTCGATTTCATTGATTTCGGCTCTGATTTTAATTATTTCCTGCCTTCTACTGCTTTTGGTGTTGCTTTGTTCTTCTTTTTCTGGGGCTTTGAGATGTAGTGTGAGGT
Source organism: Callospermophilus lateralis (assembly GCF_048772815.1). NCBI lineage: Eukaryota > Metazoa > Chordata > Mammalia > Rodentia > Sciuridae > Callospermophilus > Callospermophilus lateralis. Next base: position 1,030,489 of record NC_135305.1, on the reverse strand, counting down.
CATTTATTTGTTGACTCTTTATTCTTTAATGAAAGCACTCAGTGCAATGAACTTTCCTCTCAGTACTGCCCTCAGAGTGTCCCAGAGATTTTGATACGTTGTATCTGTGATCTCATTTACCTCTAAGAATTCTTTTTATTTCATCCTTGATTCCTCCTACCATCCATTCATCATTCAATTGTGTGTTATTTAGTCTCTATTTGTTACAGTAGCTTCTATTTTTTATTTTACCATTGATTTCTAATTTCATTCCATTGTGGTCTGATAGAATTCAGGGTATCATCTGTTTTTTTCTTTGTGTGTGTGTGTGTGTGTGTGTGTTTACTATGAGTTGCTTTGTGGCATAAGATATGGTCTATTTTAGAGAAGGAGCCATGTGCTGCTGAGTAGAAAGTATATTTGCTCTTTGATGGATGAAATATTCTATATATGTCTGTTAAGTCTATAAGAACTATAGAACTAAATAATACAAATCTAGGATTGCATTATTTAGTTCTATAGTTCTATAGCTTCCTTATTTAGCTTTTGTTTGGAAGATCTGTCCAGTAGTGAGAGAGGTGTGCTAAAGTCGCCCAGTACTATTGTATTGTGGTCTATTGACTCTTGAAATTGAGAAGGGTTGGTCTGATGGACATAGATGTGCCACTGTTTGGGGCATAATATTTATAATTGTTATGACCTGCTTATAAACACTTTCCTTAAGAAGTATGAAAATATTGTCTCTTCTGGCTGAAGTCTACTTTATCTGGGATGAGGATGGAAACGCTGCTTGTCACGAAGCCATGTGAGTGATAAGTTTCCCCCTTTCACCGTCAGCAGGGGGATGTCTTTGCCCATGAGGTGAGTCTCTTGAAGACAGCATATTGTTGGGTCTTGCTTTTTAATCCAAATTGTCTTTTGATTGATGAGCTTAGGCTGTGAACATTCAAGGTTGTTATTGAGATATGATTTGTATTCCCTGTCATTGTGATTTATTTCTGGTTTTTGATTTGTCTTGGTTTCTCATTTGGCTGAATGTCCCCTTAGTAGATCTCCCTTTGCTGGTTTTCACTTTTTTTTAACTTCATCCTCATGGAATACTTTGTGGGAATGCTCTGTAGTGTAGGCTTCTTAGTTGTGAATTCTTTTAATTTTTGTTTATCATGGAATGTTTTAATTTCCTTTTCAAATCTGAAACTTAATTTTGCTGGATATAAAAATTCTTGTTTGGCATCCACTTTCTTTCAGAGGTTGAAATATATTATTCCAGGGCCTCCTAGCTTTAATGGTCCAGGCTGAGAAATTAGTTGAGATCTGAATTGGTTTCCCCCTGTACATAATTTGATTTTTTTTCTCTCATAGCCTTTAAGATTTTATCTTTATTCTCTATGTTACTCATTCTCATTTAATGTGTCTTGGTGTGAGTCTGCCATATTTTTTTTTTTTTTTTACATTTGGGGTCCTGTAAGCCTCTTGTATTTGATTTTCCATTCCATTCTTTGGGTTTGGAATATTTTCTGCTATTATATCATTGAAAAGATTGTGCATTCCTTTGTTTGTATCTCTGCCCCTTCATATATTCCAATAACTCTTAAATTTGATCTTTTCATGTTATCTCATAATCCTTGGATGTCCTGTTCATGGTCTCTTACCATCTTCTCCGCATGTTCAACTCTACTTTCAGGGTTATATATTTTGTCTTCAGTGTCTGAGGTTCTGTCTTCCAAGTGGTCTAGGCTGTTGGTGATGCTTTCTATTGAATTTATAATTTGGTTTACTGATTCCTTTATTTCAAGGATTTCTGCTTGTTTGTTTGTTTTTCCTCACGATCTGTGACTCTTTATTGAAGTGGCTTTCACTTCCTGTATCTTTTCTTTGATTTCACTCCTTATCCTATCCTTTACTTCACATACCACTTTATGTAAAATTTGAACTCCTTCTCGGACATTTCTTCTACTGTGTTATCAGTGGCTTCTGTTAGTTTGTTGGGGAGCTTTATTCCCTTGTTTTTTCGTGTTGTGTGTTTTCTCATTTAAAAATATGTGTCTAAGGCAGGATAGATTCTACCCTGTGGACCTATCGGGTCCCTAAGGTTTCCAGTGCTTCACCTTTACTGTAAGACCGACATCAACAGCACCCAGTGTACACAATGTATGGCCTTAATCCTAACAGATCCCACTAAGGTGCCTACTGCTTTCTCACGTTGAACCACAACGATGAGTTCAATAACTATCTATAGTACAAACAGAATATTTGTTAAAATTATTTACAATTTAAAGCAACATTTACAAGGGAGGAAGAGAGAAGCTAGAAGTAAAAATTCACAGGAAGAGTGGAAGAGGAGTCGACAGAGATTGGCTGGTGGTGGAGAAAAGAGAGAAGAATACGAACAAAAAGAAAAAATTAAAGACATAAGAATGCAACAAAAATTCAAAACACCAATCAGATATCATTGTCCTTCACATGCTGATGCATAAAAAAAATCTTGTTTCAAATATGGTAGAGAGATTAGTGAATCAAAAAATAAAATAAAATAAATCTTGCTGGAAAGTTGAACTGTCTCTGTCAGTGTTCAACAGTTTCTCAGCCTGTCTCTCATGTCTCCTGGGATCACTAAACCCAGACCAGCCCTTGCAAACCCAGTCTCTATCCCACTGATCTGGGCTTCAGATACCTCAGGCTCACCACACTGCAGTCCCAAGACCTCAGAGAGGCTCCTACTTGCAGAGAGACCACCAGGACACGCTCATGCAAAGGAGCAATCCTGAGATGCAGCAGCAAGACAAGGGCCACCAGCTCTCTCAGCAGGAAGACCCCAGGCTCCTCCAAACCTGCAGGCACCCCCACACTGGACCTGCAGGTCCCAGCTGGAGTCCCCAGACAGAGGCTCTTGTGGCACCCAGGCCCCAGGCCCTGGCTGGTGTCCCCAAATGGGTGCAGCCACGTGCAACCAGACCTGGAGTCTCCCCTGAGCAGTCCTGTAGGCGGTGGCAGCGGGTAGTGGTGGTGGTGGTTGTTGGCAGCAGGCAGTGGGTCAGCTGTGGCAATGGCAGCTACAACTGCAGCTTGGGGGCGGCGTCACCAGGGGTCAGCAGCAGTTTGGCTTCAGTTGTGTCCAGGGCAGTAGTTTCTTCTGTGGCAGCAGCACCCAGAAAGAAGACCTCCAGGCCACCCAGGCTGGCAGCAGCAGAACCAGAGGCAGCAGCAGCAGCAGCAATGGTGGCCGCAGTGCAGGCCACGGTTGATTGACAGGAGACCTCCGGTTCACTGGTGGCGACCACAGAGTAGCAACGGGATTCACGTCCTAGGTTACCGAGGCCGTGCCCAGAGAAGAGACCTCTGGACACAACAGTGGCTTCTGGGGTGGCCCACGAAGAAGACCTCCAGACAACCTCGGGCTGGCCGCAGGGGAGTCAGAGACAGCAATGGCAGTGGAGGTGCAGGCGGTGGTTGACTGAGCGACAATAGTCCTTTTAATGTACTTAAGACGAAAACTTGTGTTGGCCCCAACAAGAGTAAGTAAGACTGAAGGCTACAAAAGAGTATTTCTTAGGAGTGCCCCACAACTATCAAAGCAGACCATCGGAGTCACAAGTTCTTTTTATTCAATAGTCAATTTGAGGCCCACAAATCCTCCTCGTCTCCCACAAGGTAGGTTTGAGTGGTGTTGTGTATGATCATCTAGCCCTAAGTAACAAAAATGAAGGGATCTCTACCAAACACAGAGCTTATGCCAATTAAAAGACATTCACAAAAATCAAATGTCAGTACATATCCTAACTACATCTGATAAAAACCAAGTGTTACGCGTACCTTCCTGATAACTCTGGCAGTGTTACAGATTTACACTCCCAAGTAGAGGCCTCCCTCCCGGCCCACTTCTTGGCTCCTGCACCTGCTTGTGAGAGACCACCGGTCCTACCATCGTGACACCCACCGACACGACATTCTGTATTGATCACGTTCTTCTTTCTCTCACAGAAGCAGCCACTCCCAGGTGACTTGACCTCAGGCCCCTCAGCTGACCCTAAACGTTCCTAAAAGGGAAACCCAAACTGCTGCCCCACGTCTCCCCCCCCAGCCTGAAGCAGCCCGTCATGGTCCCCTCCCTTACAGCAAGGGTTCCCTGTCAGAGGAGGCGTGGCGGGAGGCAGGAGGACAGTCAGTGTGGCGCCTCCAGCCTGCTGCCAGGCACTGACCCTCCCTGCCAGGGGTCCTTGATGAATGCCCCTCTCTTCCTGCCCCTGGTCAACCCACACTGGCCGTGTAGGCAAGGTAAGAGGAGGAGGGGCATGGAAAGAAAGGAACCTAAAGTCTATTAAACGGGCAGGACACCCCCCCCAGCACCATGTTGGATCCCCCTCCTCTGTGGAGGAGCCTCTGTCCTTCTCTCTCTCTCTTCTGTCCTTTAAATAAAAACCCTTTGTTCCTCAGCGTTTCTCAGTGCTCAACCTTCAACTCTGGGGAACTGGACTCGACCTGGCGCTCAACACTGGTGCCACTAAACAGACGCACGACATGGGAGGCACCACCAATACAGCGAGGAGAGCAGGCACAGCGGGGAGAGAAGCAAGGGAGGGAACGGCAGAGGCCCTAAAAGGAACAGGCCCCTCCCCCACTGCTCCCAGCGCTGGCCTCTCCCTGGAGGGCTCTGTGTCTGTCACCTTTGCAATAAGCTCACTTCCTGGTTGCCATCTCGGGGTCCTGTCTTCAATTCTTGTGAAATGGAGAGAACCAAGCCAGCACCCCTAGATGGTAATAGAATTGGGGGCTCATCTGAATCGAAACCAGGGACTCAAAGGTCAGTAACCGTCATGTTACATGGCTGGCCACCCCTGGAAAGTGACCGTTGATTGTCCACACTTCTGTGGCTCTCGGAGGCTGAGGAAGCCCCCAGCCACAACAGCACTGTGAATTCCCACGGCTGACTGGTTCATTTGGTCCCCCATCTTTCTCCCCTCTCGTGCAGGCACAGGAGTAGCAGGCCCCCCTGTCCAGGACAGATCGGCAACATTTCCTCTCCTCGTTAGGAAACCGCGTGTCAGTTAGGACTCGGCTCCTCATTCATCTGTACCTTGTGCAGAGCCTTGTCCCTTGGTCAGGATCACGGCCCCTGACAAAAGGCCCTAAATAGAGAAGCTCCCTGTTTTTGGAGACATTTGAGAAACCCATCTCCTTCCCTGTGGCTCTAAGGACCCTCCAAAGGAATAAAGAAGACGGGATACGACGATCTCAGGGCTTCTCCTGGGTCGATCCACAGCAGCCGTGGGGAGCCTCCTTGCTCAGGACAAAGACCCCTGAATTGGGGCTGACAGATGGTGCTACGAGTCAGAGGCCTCTCCTCACCTCAAATCCTCTCACGGGCAACGGCCTCCCGCCAGCTTCCTGTCTTCCTAAGGACGCTGAGTCCCTTTCTGACAGAAAGGAAGAGGTGATGACAGCCTTCTGGGCATGGACACATGAGATGTCTGGGCCACAAAAGGAAATACCGGGGACATGGCCCGCAGGCCACGGGTAAGCTTGGCCGGTCCCCACCTGGACATGGCCCCCTCAGAGAGATTCTGGGTCGGCCAGTCTACCCCATTCACAGACCAGACCGCCCCTCCTGACTTACAAAAGACTGAGATGGGATTGGGCTCAATAACTAGGACACTCTGGACCCCCAACTAAAGAAAAAATCCTTGGTCTTATTCTGCCCTGGGGCCTGGCCTCAGTACCCATCAGGAGATGGAGAAAGACGGCTACCTTTTCAGGGGACCCTAAACCGCAGTACTACTCGGCAGTTAGACCCTCTCTGTAGACGGGAGGCGAACAGAATGAAGTTCCTTGTGTAAAACTGTCCTTTCGATCACGTTGGACCAGCAAAGGACGCAAGCTCGACACTCGGACCCAGCGCCAGTCGGTGAAGGCGATCCCCCTCACTGTCCTGTCAAGGTCCCACTTGACCAGGTCACAGGGAGCCTCGCTGGTTGGTGGGAAACGGAAACCCTGAGCCCCTTTTTTACGTAACTGGGACTTTTCATTTTCATGCTCATGTCCCTGACGGGAGGCAGGAGTATTGAACTTCAGAGGGCTAGAACCTAACAGGCAGTTCATCCTGGAAGCTGCTCCACCACCCCTCAGCACATCAAGGACAGTGGAAAGCTGCTCTGCTGCTCAGCACCTGGAGGACAAACCTGACAATGGACAACGATCGTCCTCTGAAAGCTCAGGAGCATTTTAGGCACCACACTGATCACACCGACTAGAACCCAAGCCACGTTTCCGGCCTCTTAGGAATCCTACTCATTATGCTATTGTACAAAACCCACCAAATGCAGTTTCACTCTTGATTAAGGAAAGTTATGCTATACACTGAGGAAAGTTAAGACACGTAAGGACACGTTCTTCTCATTTCTATAAACCCTCTTTTACTTCACCTAGGGATTCGTGATGAGCACAGTTGATATTGGCGGAAAGTGGACTGATGTTTAGAACTTACTTTCTATTGAGAAAGATTATAAAGATATGAGAACTAGTGCACCTTGACTGAGAAACAAAGAAACTCTTTGAGAAAGCAGCTCATCCAGTTTTATGAGAATAAATTTAGGAATTAATTAAAGTAGCTTTATAAGACACAGTTTTAGAATAATGTTAGAAGTATTATTCTGTTTAGTTTCTTGGGTTTAGAATTCTTAAGTTTTTAGCTGTATGGGTTTCTGATATGTTTAAAGAATGGTTTATAAACTTTAGGATATTTTAAGTATAGGATTTAAAGGGATTTTTTAGATGGGGATTTTAGATTAGAAATAAAAGTGCAGGTGTACTTTAAAACTTAAAGGTTAAAGATAGGTTGGGAGAGTAGACTCTGGTTACGTAGTTTGCCATTAGTGCATCTTGGGAAAATCTAAAAAAACGTAAATTAGTGATGCATTTTATTAATGATTGATAATTAAAAGTACATCCTGGAAAAATGTAAATCAATGTTACATTTTTCTATAACCCTAATTATGGTTAAGGAACTGTGACGTCTTGGCAAAATTTTGAAATTGTATAATCAAAGACGTATTCTGAATCTATAATGACAAGAAAAAGTGTGATAGAAGAGGATCCAGAGGAAGCTGCATCAGAGCTCTCTCTGGAGATGGCTCCAACGAAACTCCTGTCTCATCTCTTCACTGTCGCCGCTCATCCTTCAGGACTCCCCAGACCCCGCTAGGGCTGGACCCCGGCAGCCAGTCACCAAATCCCCAGAGCAAAAAACTTACTCAAGAAAAAAGGGACCTTTACCAGTCAAACAGATGATTCCCTCAGCCCATCTGAAGAAGAACGTGGTCCTACGCTGCTCTCCCTTTATATCCCTTTTTAAAAGGCTGGAGCCTAGTCCTCCTCATCCCGGGACAGGCTCCACCTAGGATCCCACAGTTGCTAGGAAATGTGCTGCTAGGGGTTATTTCCCCTCCAGGAAATGCTGGGGAGGGGCTGGGACTGGACCTGAGATGGTGTGTGTACCTGTTCACTAACTGGACTAGAGGACGTGAAGACGGACCTGGGGAACTACACCAAACACCCAGAGCACGCGTTCAGACGGCCAGCACTTCTCAGACCTTTATGACTTAGATGGAATGGTACCATGTTGCCTTTGAGTCAAACTCCAACTTCCTTGGGAAAAAGTTCTCAGGAGGCTACTGAAACAGGAGAGGACTACCGCTCAGTAGGTGGGGGGAGAGTAGCCTGCTGAGGCGAGTCTGGAACCTCCCCACAGGGAACCAGGTGGGATGCTGACAGAGACGGAGACAAGGAGGTCCAACTTGGGGAGCTCAGGGCGACCTTGCCCATGGACAAGCCCCAGATAAACTTCCTCTGGACACAGGAGCTCAATTCTCAGTCCCGTCCTCTCCTGGACCTAGGTCGCAAGATAAAGTGACCATTCAGGGCATATGGGGCTGCCCCTCTGAGCAATGTTTTTCCAGAGCTCCTGCTTGCTCCTGGGGTGATTTCTGCTCTGTCACCTGCTTCTCATTTTGCCAGAGATCCCGACCTCTACCTGAGGAAGAGACACATCATCTTAGTTAAGGGCCAGTTATTGTTGCCACTCGGAGAATAGAGCTGCCTACCATTAACCGGGAAAGAGGCGGACCCCGCAGAGGGTCAGACAACAACAGATGGGGAAGGGCACAGGCTGCAAAAGGGACCTATCTTAAGGCTCTTCGGGGTCCTTCCTGCTTTCCTCACCTGAAGGTCCCAAAGGGCCCCAACAAGTGGGTTGGTTCCGGATCTTCATTTCATCCATGAGGCATGGTCCCTCCGCACTGGGGTCCAGATGCATCTACTCTCCTTGCCAGATCCCCAAGTGAACCACTTATTGAACTCTCCTAGACTTGAAGGGTGCCTTTTTCTGCATTTCTTTACATCCAAAAAGCCAACCTCGATTTGCTCTTGAGGATCCTGCTCATGGGCAGAAGTGACCTGGACAGTCCTTCCCAGAGGTGTCAGTCACATGTCCCCAGTCGAGGTTGCCTGAGGCTGGCCTTCCCACTGCCAAGTGCAAGTTCCCACCTGGAAAGTCTCACGCTGCTCGGGCAGGACAGCAGGGGGCCATCTGCCTCCCGGCTCCAGCCTCCCCGGCTCCAGCCTCCCCTCAGCCCTTCCTGCTTTTTGTCCTCCGATACTTAAGACTGCCAAGATGAGCGAAGGCCCCACAACCCCTGGCCATGACCGTTTTCCTGTCACTGTCTGAGGAGCCGGAGAACCAGTGCTGCCTTCGAGGACAGGCCTGGGCGGGCAGGCTGGGCCAGGCACTCCCGAGACCCTGCTGCCCAGCTGACTCTCTCACCCACAGAAGGAGCCCAGGAGGCAGCCCAGGACTGGCCCCAGGAATCCCAGCAGACCCTCTGCTCCCGGCAGTCTGCCCCGACCTTGCAGTACAGTTCCTCTGAACGTCAGCCTTATGTTTAAGGTCCCCAAAGTAAACTTAAGCTCTAATAAATGTCACGTTCTTTGGCCAAAATCAGAGAGCCCTACATCTTCAGAACACTGAGTCTGAGTCCCCGTCACACCCACACCTCCTGCCGCCAGTGGGAAAGGTGTGTCAGGAGCAGTTTTATTGCTGTTCTTCCCTTTTTTTCTGCATTTTTATAGCAACATTATTGCAGGTTAGTTTAAAATAAGTGGATATTTTAGTCTGAACATGGTGGTGCATGCACAGCTGTAATTCCAGCAACTCAGGAGGCTATGGAAGGATCACAAGTTCAAGGCTATCCCGGGCAACTTGGCAAGATCCTGTCATAAAATAAAATACAATGGGGCTGTGGAAGTAGCTCAGTGACAGAGAACTTACTCAGCATGGGCAGGGCCCTGGGTCCACCCCCACTACAGCAAATGAGTGGTTTTAGAAGAAGAGTCCTTGGGTGAAATCAGAACACTCACACTCACCCTGAAGCACCCTCGTCTGTCCCTGCGCTGTCTGAGGCTGGCTGACACTCTGTACGGATGTCTTTCCTTCTACTCCAACAGTGAGGTATCTGTCACTAAATCAGACCAACCGATGGGCTCTGAAGCCAATAGCCCCCTCTCCTCTCTTCCTTACAGTTATCCATTGAACCTACGCACATGTGCGGTGTTCAGAGTGTGGCTTCTCCACTTGTACCTAAACCAAAGGCGAGAATCCAGGAATTCATCTATGTTAAAGAATTTGCATTTAGGGTATATAAACAAACCAAAGTTTTTCTTGTATTGCAAGAAAATATGGAACCTTCCTCTTTTCCACCCTCCTCCATCAATATTCCTGTAGCTGCAGCAGGTAGTTTGCTTGACGGTTTGAAATACAAAAATCAGCCTCAATCTGAGTGAACTAAGTGATGTTTGTCTCATGTGATACTCAGCAGATTCAGGTATGGCTGGATCTGGAAACACAACTGCAGGAAGGACTCCATCTTTTCTCCACTTTTCAGCTGAGGCTCTACCTGAGGAAACACCCCCGTAGGGCTCTGTGCTGCTGTTTCAACAGAGAACACGCTCCGCTCAGCAGTCTGCTCAGGGCCCACCCTGAACTTGCAAGCTCTGACGGGGACCTGCCCATCCGTTATGGCTGGGAAGTGAGCAGACCCCAAAATTCATGTGTCCGACAAAGTGAGAAGGTTTGGAGGAGAAATGATTGGGTTTCAAGAGCCTTAACCCAAGCACTGGGTCAGCCCCCTGATGGGATTAACCGAGTGGTGATTGGAAGCAGCCGGGTGTGGCTGGAGGGGACGGGTCACTGGGGGGTGCATACCGTTGGGGTGTACAGTCTGTATCTGCAAGTGGAGTCCGACTCTCTGCTTCCTGATCTGTCTTGAGCTGCTTCCCTCCACCATCTTCCACCTTTGTCCTGCCTCACCTCAAGCCCTGAGGGACAGAGTTGGCTGAATATGGACTCAAACTCTGAAACTGTGAGCTGACAAATAAACCTTCCTTCCTCTAAAATTCTTTTTGTCAGTATTGTAGTCACAGCAGAGGAAAAGCTGACTAAAACACTGTGACCTCCCGTGACAGCTGAGGACATGGTGCTCCAATTAGCTGGACCAGACTCCCATGACCCCAAGGTGATGTCCAAGCCACCGAGACCCAGACATGCCACAAGTGGGCATCTGCAGTTGGGTCCGTCAGAATGCTGTTTCTAAAGTAGAGTCCAGACACTGAGAAGCTAAAATAGGGACATTTACAACAGAACAAAAAAGGAGAGAATGTTAAAACAAAAACACAAATTATTCAATTTACCCAAATTCTACCCCAGTGGTATTGCTGCCCCAAGGGAGTAAAGAGATATGGTGTGTGTTGCCGGTTCTGAGTCACGTCGGATGGCAGGGCCTGGGTTCACCGCCCTGAGTTCAGTGAGAACCCAGCCCACTCCCCATGTGTGACAGCCATGTGGAGCGTGCTGCGCTGGCTACAGGTGTGTGACCCAAGACAGAGTTCATCTCCAATGAGGACGACGAAGCTCAGCACAGAGCCGTGGACCTACTGGGCCACAGGCGCAGGCCTCAGAGCTCCAAGCCACCTCAGCCTGCCCTCTTCTGTTTGTTTGTGTTACTTATACTTAAAGATGTAAACACTTGTGCATAACTATAATCGTGTGAATACACATACATAACTCACACACATGCAGGGTCTAAAATGTGCAGATGAAGTGTGTAGCCATATGGTGCATACACACATATGTATGCACATGGGGAGTCTAGAATGTGAAGAACACACAGCTGTCTGTGGAGTACAGTGTGTACACACACACGCACATGTGTGCGGGTTCTAGAATGTGCAGAACGGTATCTGTGTGCAGTGTATGGTGTGAACAGCATACACAACATGTATGCACGGGCAGGATGTGCAGACAGACCGGTGGGGTATGGTGTGTCCACACACACACAACACGTGTGCACTGTGGGCTTCACAGTGGGCAACATACAGCTGTGCGTCCTTCTAGACCTCTAAAGCAGGACATAGAGCAGCACTTTTGCAGGGGACTTCACTCTCCAGGCCTCGCCTGGATGCCCCAAGCCCCTGGCAGCCCGGCTCTCGGGTCCTGCCCTCAGGGGACCTCAGCTTCTCCCAGACACGCAGGGCTGGGACCGCACAACCCGACCCTGAGATGCTCTGTTTCCTGGTTGGCTCTGTGATCTCTGAGGGGGAGGGTTCTGGCAACAGAGAAGCGGGGTCAGCCTCGCACTGCCCTGGCCAGGTGCAGGACACCCTGTGCACTTCTCCACACGATTACAGAAAATGAACAGAAGACAGAGTTCCCCACACCCCTCCTCTGAGACGGTGTCTCCAGCCTGCCTGTCACTGAGGAGCCTGCACAGCTCACCCTTGTCACTGCAGGTGCCCTCCTGGAGTGGCACATTCTCCGTCTGCGCGGTACACATGGCACATACCCACTGGCACGCACCACCGCATAATCTATCTGGATGTGTCACGGTTACCTCTCTGTCCTCCTACTGAGGGATATCTTGGTTGCTTCTACGTTTTAAATCATAAACCTATTTTTAAGCCTAATTTTTATCCAATTTTCCTTAATGACTCAGTTTTCTCATTCATTAGACAAACTGACAAGCAACATCAGACACCAAGTGTGGAGACCACCACATCCGAACCAGGGGCTGCACCGGACAGCACTCAGGTGCACCACGCTTTGGCACTAGTGCTCTGCTGGGAGACAAGCAGACGCCACCCGATGCTGCTGCGTAGCTGGTCATCTACAGTCAGTGGCCTTCCAGAACCCGAGGCCACCTTCCAGTGTGGGCGGCTCATCCCACACAAATGCCGCAGGGCAAACAAAGTCTGAGATCCCCAAAGGGGAAACTCCCCCTCGGTGAGAGCAGCTTCAACCACTGCCCGTCCCACCCCACTGTGCTGCAGAGGCCACTCACATGCTGCACTCAGAGGGCACAGCTGCCCGCTGGCCCGCAGCCCCAGTTGGTCCACTCCCCTCAGGCCCTGCTGACGTGCTTCTCTGCAAAGCCTGCGATGTGAGCTCCATGCCTTCTTCCATGGCAAGGATGTCCCACGGATCCTTCTCTCGCCCGTGGCCACCCTTCCTTCAGCTGCCTTCCACAGACCTCAGCCAGGAGCCGGTCTGGGCACACTGAGAAAGCCGCCACCCATGTCCTTCGGAGGTCTGCCATTTCACCCTTCAGCAAGCACCTTCTCCCTGAACGCCTCCATCCTGGCCTTCATTGTGAGGTAGGCAGGACTCTACTCCGTGGTGTGCCAGGGCTCTTGAGCACAGCGAGGTGGACAGACGCTCCTCCAGAATTCTGGGCTCACCACCAGCCCTCCGGACCACCTCCCTCCTGTGCCAGGAGAAGGAAGCACATAAGCACTTGGCTGGTGTGGAGGGTCCGCCCCTTCCAGGCTGCATGGGGTCGAGCCTCCCAAGGTACAGGAGGAGGCTCAGGTATGAGAAGGACCTGGTGCCGCTGCTCCCTGGCCCAGCAGAAGCCCGGGTCCTCATGGCCTTCGCTGCTCTGAGGATTCAGATCAGAGGCTCCGAGGCTGGACCTGGGATGCTGCCTGGGCCACACTTGGGCTGTGCATTCCATGAGGTGGAGACGATTGCTGCTGGTCTTTCTCTTTCCCACCCCACAGACCAGCAGCCTTCCATTTTGCTCTGACCACCGTCCTCCAAGGTGATCCTCCTTTGCTCTCTCTCTGCCTGTCTGAAGCTTCCCTTTCTCAAAGGCCAGATGGGGCTTTGACCCAGGATGTGTCCCCCACAGTCATCTCCATGCTCTCGGGTCCCTAAACCAACGTTCCCGTCTCACTCACTGGGACTAAGGACAAAGCACTGAGCACTGCAACCAACTCCTGCAGCCTGAAGTCAGCCTCAGAGACAGATCAGAAGCCTGTGGCTCAGCCTAGATCACCCCAACACCAGGCTCAGCAGGTCTTCTCCAGCAACCAGGTTTCAACTTCGTGGACGCTGGCTGGTGTGGCTGACACCAACCGGGCTACGTCAGATCCACAGGTGAAGGGCTTGGCCCCCAGGACTGCCCCCACTTCCAAAGCCAGCTGCAAATGGGCTGCCCAGACTACCCACGCTTCTTCCTAGCCAACCTCAAATTCAGAGTTCCACCAACCCCCTCGAGTTTGGTTCTGGGGAGCGACCCCTCCTGAGGCTGTTCAGAGCCCAGCTGCCAGGCACGCTCAGCCACCAAAGACACCGCTCCAGAGATCCCAAGGGACCTAGAGCTGCAAGACCAGATGCAATGTTTGACTCACACACACCGACGATGCCAACTGCTCTTCACCTCTCCAGACCTCAGGGTGGGGCTCTGTTGATCCATCCGAGGAACAGGTCATCACCGAGGGCTAAGAAGGGTTTTACCCCAACATCAGAAAGGAACGTCTCCATCAGCCACCAGATCAGGCGAAGACCCCAGAGGGCACATCTGAAACCAGCTGAAGGGGCCACGGGGAAGGCAGTGCCTGAGGAGTGCAGCCTGGGCGGGCAGCAGGACGCTCCCTGGGCCCGCTCCCTTCCAGTGAGTGACTCTCAATGAAGCCAGCGCACAGGCCTACTTCAGCAACGCTGCCGTAACCCACACACAGCAAGCACATCTGCACACAGCCACCTGCCACCACCCCAAGCGCACTTTGCCTGCCAAATTCAACAGCTTTGGATTTTTAACTCTGAAAGGCAAGTTCATTGGAAAAGAGATTCATGTGCCTTCATGCACCTGTGGCACCTCGATGAGTTCTCTGGCCATTGCAGGAGTCCAGAGCCTATGTGACTGAGTAGTTTCCATTCTCAATTATGAAACACTCCTTCTCATCAGGGAGATTAAAGGTAACAGTGTCTGTAAAGATGATACATAAGAAAAACACACTTGGGATATGCAATTCTGGGTTCAGTCCATCCTGCTCTGCACAGGCTTCGCCATCTCTGGGTGCAGGAGGCACACCAGTGGTCGACACAGGAGCGCTGTAAGTTATTCACAAAGGAGAAACACCAAGTGCAAAATCCACTCTTCCCACTCCTTTCCTCCCATTCTGTACCTTCTTTGTTCCCGTCAATGGGCCACTGGGGGAGAGTGGTCTTTAACAAGTTTGTGAAGTTTTCATAAATGTGCCTGAAAAGTAAGAGCCACTGCCCTGGAGGCTGGGCACGGCAGCTCTGCCAAGGCCAGGAACCTCTTCCCCGCTTCCCAGGGAGACTGGCAAGGGTGCTACTGACAAGGTGGCCCACCCTCAGAGACAAGAGGGACACCTCCATCCCACCCATCTCCAGACACCATTCTGCTTCCTGGTCCCGTCACCAGCTGCAAGACCACTGGCCAGACCGCGTGGCGGTGACAGAGGGAGAGGGCCTCTCCTGAAGTCTGCGACCAAAGAGGCCAGGAATGCTTTCCAAGTGACCCCCCTAGGGCAGCACGCCCGAGCACCAAGCCAAGCCAACTTGCTCATGGAATAAACCTGCCTTCAGGGCCACGCAACAAGGAGACAATGCCCAGCGGAAGGTGGGAGAGTAGACCAGGCCACCAAAGGCCGTCCTCCCTTCAGCCTATGGACCTTGACTTACGCCGACAACACCCCAGAGCCCTAGAACCACCGCCCTCAGGGCCTCTACAGGGGCCACCAGATAAGGAAGGAACAGTGTCCAGCATCCAAGAATGGCCACACTGCTGGCCGCTGTGGATCAGGAAACAACCCATCCTCTCCTCCCCAACGGCCTGCAGCTCTGCCCCAGAGGGCACAGGACTGGGGGCTCTGGCCACCCACAAGAGCTGGCCACCTTCCCTAGCCTTCTCTTTCTGCCCCTTCCCTCCTGACCACCCGTTGAGCTTCTGCTCCGTGTTACAAAGGTCCTCCCACCTGTGACAGAAGGACCCACACTCCAGTGCTGTATACTAATATTGAACAAGATTTCACAAAACACAGGGGTAGGAAAGGAGGTCGACGAATGGTTCAGGGTCTGCTGTGTGTCCCATTCACACCGTCCAGAGACCCCAGGCTTCCAGGCAGGTGTCAAAGGAGGCAGAAGTGAGCCCGCCACCCAAAGGCACGGAGCAGATCCCTCTACACCGACTCACTCCTCCCGGAGTCCTGGGGAGGTCATTCTAGCTGCCAGCTGCACACACTCCTTAATGGAAATGGGGGGGAGGGTCTGCCCTCTTATGTTATGGATGCTGCCACACCCCTGGGACCCCAGCCTTCCTCCTAAAGGGGAACAGAGCTACTATTCTTTGAATGCTTTGGTGTAAAACTACAGAAACAAATACAAATAGAAAATTAGCTGTCGTCCCTTTGAAGATCCATGTAGGCACTGGAGCCTCAGCCTGCAACTAGGGATAGGCAGGTCCCAGGGCTCCAGGGCCAAGCTGCCCCTCCAAAGGTCCTGGGTAGCCTTGCGATCAGGTAGGCCTCTCCTCTTGACAGGATGTGGGCAGGTGCAGCTCCCAGCTACAATCAGGAGTAAATCGCCCTCCTTGGAGTCCAGCAGGACTCCCAGGCTCTCTCTAAGGCTTCAGGTCACTGCATATGAATAAACACACGATCAGCATCATACAACTACCCCACGGGGAACGGAAGCTGGCACTGTATTGGACCCACAGCGTGGGTGCTGCCACCTCCCTGGGACCTAAGCCTCCTTTCTAATGGGGTACAGAGTCCTGTGGATGGGCAGAGGTCAAAGAAAAGAAGCAGGAGGCAGGCCCTTCTCAGCCTGCCCTGCCCAGGCCTACTCAGCTCCACAGGTCAGGTGGGCAGCTCACAGCCGGACCTGGAGCCAGTCAGCACCCATGAGCCACAGGACAAAGTCAGACAGCACCAACTCATCAGAATCCAGAAAAGAAAACAAACAGATTTGCCCCAGGTGACGGAGCCCCTGGGAGTCAGCATCCCTGGGTGTGAGCTGGATGGAAGCCAGGCCCCAGAGTGGGTGTGTGAGGGGCTGTGTGCAGGGCTGGGGTGATGCACGTGGGGCTAGTGACCGGGGTAGGAGGGGCCCATGAGAGGCCAGGGCTTCAGCCAGAGCAGGGATTGTGGGGAGAGGGCTACGTGGGGGCGAACCTGACCAAGGGGAGGTAGCCAGGCTGGGGCAGTCCTACAGGGAGCAAACTCGGGGGCAGATGTCCACCTCGTAGCCCCGCCCTTCCTCGATCCTAACCCGGGGGCAGATGTCCACCTCGTAGCCCCGCCCTTCATCGATCCTAACCCGGGGGCAGATGTCCACCTCGTAGCCCCGCCCTTCATCGATCCTAACCCGGGGGCAGATGTCCACCTCGTAGCCCCGCCCTTCCTCGATCCTAACCCGGGGGCAGATGTCCACCTCACAGCCCCGCCCTTCCTCGATCCTAACCCGGGGGCAGATGTCCACCTCGTAGCCCCGCCCTTCCTCGATCCTAACCCGGGGGCAGATGTCCACCTCGTAGCCCCGCCCTTCCTCGATCCTAACCCGGGGGCAGATGTCCACCTCGTAGCCCCGCCCTTCCTCGATCCTAACCCGGGGGCAGATGTCCACCTCCTAGCCCCGCCCTTCCTCGATCCTAACCCGGGGGCAGATGTCCACCTCACAGCCCCGCCCTTCCTCGATCCTTCCCGGGTCAGGCTCTGATGGGATCGGCCCCCTGATGAGGAGGACCGGGGACTGGGGAGCACCCACATCACCGAGGTCTGTGGCCGTCGGGGAGACACCAAGGCTGGAGATCGGGCCACTCCTGGAGCGCCTGGGTGAATAAACAGGGAGGAAAGCAATGTTCCATCAAGGAACCAGCTTGCGTCGGTAGGTGACCCCGATCTGTCGGTGTGCCCAGCTCTGTCTGGGGGAGCAAGGACCCCAGGCTAGAGGCCGTCCACACACCACCGTTCCAGCAGGGAGAGGCCTGCTGCTGCCTCAGTCAGGACATCTGTCTGGAGGTCAGCCAGCTAGAAGAGTTAGGCCCACAGGCACCCCCACACAGGAGGGTGCCCCAGGGCCACCACCCAGCAATCAGTAAGGAAGGATGGAGGCACTGGGGTCCACCCCAGCCCCTACAGGTCAGCATGCGCCTGTCAGTCCACTAGGGTCCGATCATACCACCATGCGGCAGAACCATACTGCAGATCAAATGCTGTGGAACTACAAAGACACAGGCAGAACCCGACGTCTGGTAGCAGCCAAATGCAGTCCAAGCGAGCTGAGCCTGGGGCCTGCACAGGCTTCCTGGTGTCCCCCTGCAAATGGAACTGTCCTGCCTGTACAGTCCGTGTCCCAACACCTCCTGTGTGACTTGCAGGTGTGTCTCCATCGCTGGCATCTGCTATGGGTGGGATTTGGGGATAATTTTCTCCCATTAAGAGACAAAGGGTGGCAAGAACTCAGAGGGCAGAGGGCTTGGGACTCTGGTTTTGCAGCTGCACAGCCTCAGGCAGACCTCTCAATCCCAGCATGTTCTTCCTCTCGTGGCACAGACTCACCTGCCCTGAGGAACAGGAAAACACAGAAAGCACCAGTATCCCCCAGAGGGAGAGGGCCCTGGTGGGCTCCCCAGCAGGCGCAGTCTGGTCACAGACACCCCGGGAAGGAAGAGGGCAAGAGCTAGAAGCTGGTCTCCCTCCGTGTCACTTGGCACGGCTCCCATTGCCCACTCCAGGGGCTGCAAACACTCAGTTATACCTAGAAAGGCCAAGTGTGCGTAGACTTTTCAACCAACACATGAGAAAATCAAAGTTCAGCCAGTTCCTCAAACAAATCACCCCAGGGGCTGCTGAGCAAAGGACCCACAGGAGAGGGAAATGGCTTCTGAAATGGCGAGGTCAGAGCGCAGCCGCTGTGTTCCCCACCTTGGAGGCTGTGCACCTCGGAGCTGAGGCTCTTCTGACTTGCTGTCACACTGCACCTTGCTTTTCAAAGCCACTGCCCAGGGTTCACTGGGTGGCCATTGCCATAATGGTGCTCCTTACTTCTAACTACCGGACACTTGGGCCGACTCGGGCGGTGACCCTGGCTCCTCTGACGGAAGTCACCTGAACAGAACCAGTGCCCACTCGCCTGGCTCGGCCTGGTCCTCAGGCATCACAGCTCTGGGAGGCTCTACCTCCCCTGTCCCTCTCCTGCCATCAGCCTTCCCACCGGGATCCTGGGGAGCAGTGGCCCCCCCAGAGCCGGCCTCCTGCCCTGCTCCTCCCCCCCAGAGAGCTACATCAGGGCAGGAAGGGCAAGGCTGCTCCTACACCCAACGCAGCACCTGAGGCCCAGGCCTGAACATAGGCACCAACAGAGCCACAGAGGGACAGCACAGACGTCCGCAGTGGCCAGGACGTGGCCAGCCCTCAGAGGTCATCACCCAAGATGACAACACTCAGCCATTAATCAAGAACTTTCAGAATTTGTCTTCAGGACCAACCAGAGAAAGTCAGCCATGCCCAGCAAGTCACACAGAGGCCTTGATTCCAATGCGCCACCTCTGTTTTCCCTGTGCTCCACCAGGACCCCAGGCCGCCTTGTTTCCACTCTTCGGAGCCAGATATCCAAAGCTGAACCTGGCCCTCTAGCCATCACAGAGCTCACATGTGCAGAAAAGGTGTGCTCTGCTCTGACGAATTCATGGTGGGCAGAACAGCAGTCCTCAGGCTGTGCCTGCCCTAGGTGACTCCATGCTGTGTAGGACAGCAGTCCTCAGGCTGTGCCTGCCCTGGGTGACTCCATGGTGTGTAGAACAGCAGCTCTCAGGCTGTGCCTGCCCTAGTGACTCCATGGTGTGTTATAGAACAGCAGCTCTCAGGCTGCACCTGCCCTAGTGACTCCATGGTATACAGAACAGCAGCTCTCAGGCTGTGCCTGCCCTGGGTGACTCCATGGTGTATAGGACAGCAGTCCTCAGGCTGTGCCTGCCCTGGGTGACTCCATGGTGTGTAGAACAGCAGCTCTCAGGCTGTGCCTGCCCTGGGTGACTCCATGGTGTGTAGAACAGCAGCTCTCAGGCTGTGCCTGCCCTAGTGACTCCATGGTGTGTTATAGAACAGCAGTCCTCAGGCTGTGCCTGCCCTAGTGACTCCATGGTGTATAGGACAGCAGTCCTCAGGCTGTGCCTGCCCTAGTGACTCCATGGTGTACAGAACAGCAGTCCTCAGGCTGCACCTGCCCTAGTGACTCCATGGTGTGTAGAACAGCAGTCCTCAGGCTGCGCCTGCCCTGGTGACTCCATGGTGTGTTATAGAACAGCAGTCCTCAGGCTGTGCCTGCCCTAGTGACTCCATGGTGTATAGGACAGCAGTCCTCAGGCTGTACCTGCCCTAGTGACTCCATGGTGTACAGAACAGCAGTCCTCAGGCTGCACCTGCCCTAGTGACTCCATGGTGTGTAGAACAGCAGTCCTCAGGCTGCGCCTGCCCTGGTGACTCCATGGTGTACAGAATAGCAGTCCTCAGGCTGTGCCTGCCCTAGTGACTCCATGGTGTGCAGAACAGCAGTCCTCAGGCTGTGCCTGTCCTAGTGACTCCATGGTGTGTAGAACAGCAGCTCTCAGGCTGTGCCTGCCCTAGTGACTCCATGGTGTGTAGAACAGCAGTCCTCAGGCTGTGCCTGCCCTAGTGACTCCATGGTGTGTGGAACAGCAGCTCTCAGGCTGTGCCTGCCCTAGTGACTCCATGGTGTGTTATAGAACAGCAGCTCTCAGGCTGCACCTGCCCTAGTGACTCCATGGTATACAGAACAGCAGCTCTCAGGCTGTGCCTGCCCTGGGTGACTCCATGGTGTATAGGACAGCAGTCCTCAGGCTGTGCCTGCCCTAGTGACTCCATGGTGTGTAGAACAGCAGCTCTCAGGCTGTGCCTGCCCTGGGTGACTCCATGGTGTGTAGAACAGCAGTCCTCAGGCTGTACCTGCCCTAGTGACTCCATGTTGTGTAGAACAGCAGTCCTCAGGCTGTACCTCTCCTGGTGACTCCATGGTGTGTGGAACAGCAGTCCTCAGGCTGCACCTGCCCTAGTGACTCCATGGTATACAGAACAGCAGCTCTCAGGCTGTGCCTGCCCTGGGTGACTCCATGGTGTATAGGACAGCAGTCCTCAGGCTGTGCCTGCCCTGGGTGACTCCATGGTGTGTAGAACAGCAGCTCTCAGGCTGTGCCTGCCCTGGGTGACTCCATGGTGTGTAGAACAGCAGTCCTCAGGCTGTGCCTGCCCTGGTGACTCCGTGGTGTGTAGGACAGCAGTCCTCAGGCTGTGCCTGCCCTGGTGACTCCATGGTGTGTAGAACAGCAGTCCTCAGGCTGTGCCTGCCCTAGTGACTCCATCGTGTGCAGAATAGCAGTCCTCAGGCTGTGCCTGCCCTAGTGACTCCATGGTGTGTAGAACAGCAGTCCTCAGGCTGTGCCTGCCCTAGTGACTCCATGGTGTGTAGGACAGCAGTCCTCAGGCTGTGCCTGCCCTAGTGACTCCATGGGGTGCAGAACAGCAGTCCTCAGGCTGTACCTGCCCTGGTGACTCCATGGTGTGTAGAACAGCAGTCCTCAGGCTGTGCCTGCCCTAGTGACTCCATCGTGTGCAGAATAGCAGTCCTCAGGCTGTGCCTGCCCTAGTGACTCCATGGTGTGTAGGACAGCAGTCCTCAGGCTGTGCCTGCCCTAGTGACTCCATGGGGTGCAGAACAGCAGCTCTCAGGCTGTGTCTGCCCTAGTGACTCCATGGTGTGTAGAACAGCAGTCCTCAGGCTGTGCCTGCCCTAGTGACTCCATGGGGTGCAGAACAGCAGCTCTCAGGCTGTGTCTGCCCTAGTGACTCCATCGTGTGCAGAACACCAGTCCTCAGGCTGTGCCTGCCCTAGTGACTCCATGGTGTGTAGAACAGCAGTCCTCAGGCTGTGCCTGCCCTAGTGACTCCATGGGGTGCAGAACAGCAGCTCTCAGGCTGTGTCTGCCCTAGTGACTCCATGGTATGTAGAACAGCAGTCCTCAGGCTGTGCCTGCCCTAGTGACTCCATGGGGTGCAGAACAGCAGCTCTCAGGCTGTGTCTGCCCTAGTGACTCCATGGTATGTAGAACAGCAGCCCTCAGGCTGTGCCTGCCCTAGTGACTCCATGGTGTACAGAATAGCAGTCCTCAGGCTGTGCCTGCCCTGGTGACTCCATGGTGTGCAGAACAGCAGTCCTCAGGCTGTGCCTGTCCTAGTGACTCCATGGTGTGTAGAACAGCAGCTCTCAGGCTGTGCCTGCCCTAGTGACTCCATGGTGTGTTATAGAACAGCAGCTCTCAGGCTGCACCTGCCCTAGTGACTCCATGGTATACAGAACAGCAGCTCTCAGGCTGTGCCTGCCCTGGGTGACTCCATGGTGTATAGGACAGCAGTCCTCAGGCTGTGCCTGCCCTGGGTGACTCCATGGTGTGTAGAACAGCAGCTCTCAGGCTGTGCCTGCCCTGGGTGACTCCATGGTGTGTAGAACAGCAGCTCTCAGGCTGTGCCTGCCCTAGTGACTCCATGGTGTGTTATAGAACAGCAGTCCTCAGGCTGCGCCTGCCCTGGTGACTCCATGGTGTACAGAATAGCAGTCCTCAGGCTGTGCCTGCCCTGGTGACTCCATGGTGTGCAGAACAGCAGTCCTCAGGCTGTGCCTGTCCTAGTGACTCCATGGTGTGTAGAACAGCAGCTCTCAGGCTGTGCCTGCCCTAGTGACTCCATGGTGTGTTATAGAACAGCAGTCCTCAGGCTGCGCCTGCCCTGAGTGACTCCATGGTGTGTAGAACAGCAGTCCTCAGGCTGTACCTGCCCTAGTGACTCCATGTTGTGTAGAACAGCAGTCCTCAGGCTGTACCTCTCCTGGTGACTCCATGGTGTGTGGAACAGCAGTCCTCAGGCTGCACCTGCCCTAGTGACTCCATGGTATACAGAACAGCAGCTCTCAGGCTGTGCCTGCCCTGGGTGACTCCATGGTGTATAGGACAGCAGTCCTCAGGCTGTGCCTGCCCTGGGTGACTCCATGGTGTGTAGAACAGCAGCTCTCAGGCTGTGCCTGCCCTGGGTGACTCCATGGTGTGTAGAACAGCAGTCCTCAGGCTGTGCCTGCCCTAGTGACTCCATGGTGTGCAGGACAGCAGTCCTCAGGCTGTGCCTGCCCTAGTGACTCCATCGTGTGCAGAATAGCAGTCCTCAGGCTGTGCCTGCCCTAGTGACTCCATGGTGTGTAGAACAGCAGTCCTCAGGCTGTGCCTGCCCTAGTGACTCCATGGTGTGTAGGACAGCAGTCCTCAGGCTGTGCCTGCCCTAGTGACTCCATGGTGTGTAGAACAGCAGTCCTCAGGCTGTGCCTGCCCTAGTGACTCCATGGTGTGCAGGACAGCAGTCCTCAGGCTGTGCCTACCCTAGTGACTCCATGGTGTGTAGGACAGCAATCCTCAGGCTGTGCCTGCCCTAGTGATTCCATGATATGTAGAACAGCGGTTCTCAGGCTGTGCCCTGCCCTGAGTGACTCCATGGTGTGTAGAACAGCAGTTTCAGAATGTTCTAAGTTATTCTGTGATGTTTAAAACAGCAGTTTTCAGACTTGCCTGCTCTGAGTTACTCCCTGGTGTACTAAACAACAGTTCTCAACCTGTGCCCTGTTCTTAATTACTGCAGTGTATAGAACAGCAGTTTTCAGGCTATGCCTGACCCTGAGTAACTCTACTTTGTAAAGCAGTAGTTCTCCATGAGCTACTTCATTCTGAGTGTAAAAGCCAAGGTAGAATGACTCTAAGTCTTGTTTGTATACCACCGTCTCCCTATCACAGTAATAAGGCAGGAATAAACTTACACATGCCAACTTACCAAAATAAATCAGCAACACCTGTACACCTGGCAAATCATATCAGAAAAGCCAGGCCTATGAGCTTATCAAACACTAGGCCATCAAATGCAGCAATCCCCTCACCTGAGACTTCTAAAAGGCAGAGCACCCAGGACTAGACACAGCAGCACACTGTCCTGGAAATTGCCTCAGTGACAAGCCTCCATTCTGTACTGGAATTCAGCAGAACACCGTCTCTGCTGTCTGTGACCACCAAGCACAGCCCACTCCACGCTGACACTCTGAAATGACCACCCTCTGGACCTGTGTTTTGACGGCTATGCATTTTAAACAAGTTCTTCTGCTGGTTCTCAGTCTTTCCAACCGTCTACAGTGACTCTTGACATTCTCTCTGCTCTGTCTTTGCTCTCAGTGGAGTATCCTGAACCCTATGGTTGCCTTGACCCTTAGCCATTCTGTGTCTCTCTCTTTCTCTCACACACAGTTGTATAAAGTGTGATGTGTGACTGTTATGGATATTAGTAGTTAGAATCGGAGTAAAATAAATTGTGAGTGCTTGGCTCACTGTTATTCAATCAATTCTGACATTGTGGAAAGACACAGATGCTTATGGTCTGTGTTAAGAGCATAACTCATACATGACAAGATGTCTACTGCTTTCCTTGAGGTGGTCTTCATTCCCCACCTTCTGGAGGTGGGGTAGAAGTGACAGACTGTCTTTGTGGCAGGAAGCCTGCAATACCAAACATGGACACTAGATGGCACAAGGAGCAGCGTGCATGATCCCAGAAGTATGGGCACCTGCAGGGCACCAGCACCTGTTTGTGCACCTGAGATGATGGCACTGAAACAGCCCACAAGGACCTGACCAAGCCCGGTCCAGACAGAGCACTGTATTGGAATCACCTGGGGGACTTTCCCCAGGACCTGGCCTGGGATGGAGACAAGAGGCTACCAGTGAGCTTGGGCTACAGATTCAGCCCTTCCCTCCACCATTCACTTCTCACCCAAGTGAAGGGTCCTCACCCCAGGA
Organism: Callospermophilus lateralis; assembly: GCF_048772815.1. NCBI lineage: Eukaryota > Metazoa > Chordata > Mammalia > Rodentia > Sciuridae > Callospermophilus > Callospermophilus lateralis. The sequence continues at coordinate 1,006,262 of NC_135305.1, read as the reverse complement.
CCACTGACCCAGGAAGCAACCATGGCACCAGGAGTGCAGTTCCTCAGCTCTCTCACAGGCACCTTCAGCCCAGGATGGTCTCAGAAGCTCTGAGCTGAGCTGCCCAAGGTCCCAGCTGAGGAGGTCAAAGGCCGGACCCAGACAGCGGGACACGCACAGATCTCAGGCCAGCTGGCACCCACATGGGCCAAGAGGCTACCTGATGAGAGGAGCCTGCCCTGACCAGAGCTGGCTTCTGACTGTCAGTGTAAAGGCTTTGGGCCATTTTTACCTGGAAAAAGAGAGAGAGAGAGAGAGAGAGAGAGAGAGAGAGAGACTGAAACTAAGTATAGTGTTGGGTAAATGATTAAGGAGTGTGTGTGTTTGTGTGTGTATCCAATGTGCAAAATGAACTGAAATCAAAAGCCCTCCAAAAACATGTGCAGGAAAGGCACTACCCTGAGAGCGACTGTGCCGAGGTGTCTCCCTGCTGCCTCCCCTTGGCTCTCCTGAACAAACCGCCTGGGATTCTGCTTCTCCTTCTGTTGCAGAAGCAGCATCCATAGGGAACGCCAACCAGCTCAGCAGTGGTCCCCCATACAGGACTGTGGAGAGCCCAAAATAGCCCCCAAGAGGGAAGACCCCCGGGAAAGGGGGCAATACAAGGGCAGCAGCACAGAAGAGTGGCCACTGGGGAGCAGCTGCCTCTGGCACACTGCACACTGTTGAGGCAGGCTTCCTGCTTGCCCTCTTGGTCATCCTCCTCCCCAACTTAGGCCACCCTCACACCCTCAACATGTGGACTTGTACGCCCTCCTTCCTCACTTCCTGAACCATGCTCCAGAGATGGCTCATCAGCCTGCAGATTGGCAGTTCGTCCCACCCAGGCCACGGAAGACACATGCCACGCTGCCAGCTCACCAGCTTCCCTGAAGACACTGTGCTGCATGGACCCATTCTGCCTGCACCCCCAGGGCAGTCCTCCCAGCACAGGCCACGGCCCACAATGGAGGCCCAGGCTTCATGTCAAGGCCCACGCCTGCACCAGATGCTCATCTCATCCCCCATCCCTTGCCTCCTTCCCAGAACAATAGCACGCCCATGTCCAGCCTGGAAGTAGGGAGGAAAACTCGGGGCCAAAGTGTCATTCTATTTGGCTCTCAAGTGTAACTAGCAATTTGCTGGTGGGTCTCCCAGAATTAAGGCTTAGAGTAAGATGGGATGGGTCAAGATGCTGGTCTTGAAATCCCAAAGCTCGAGTCTGGGCTTACCACTTACTAAGTATCCCTCAATTCTCCATGCCTCAGTTTCCTCATAAGGAAACAGCATTTCTATTTCCCTCAGGAAAGACCTTTTGAGGCATTTTAACCAAAAAAGAAACCAACAACAAATATAGAATGAAAGTATAGTGATGAAAGCAAGTTTGCAAGTACACACACATGTGCCACACAGGAGCAGAGCAGACCAGAGAGAAGGCACAGCAGGGTGGTGTGACAACAGGCAGCAACTGAACAGGTAGGCATTTCCAAAAATGCTCTGTAACCTGTGAACGGATGAGTATTTGTAATGATGAGGAGTAGGAAGTTGGAGGAAAAGTCACTCAGAGTAAAAACAGGTTAAGAAATGCAAAAGAAAATGAGAGCTGTCTAGTTCTAGGGTAGACAAATCCACAGGACTCACACCTTAATGTGAACACTTTAGGCATCTGTGTGGGCCGACTTGCAAGTCTAGGGTAATGTTTGACCAAAATGTCATTTGTCATGCATGAGCCAGACAAAATGCATCAAAGTTCAAAGTGTTCCCTGATGTATCGATTGTACTGCAAACTGTGAGGACAAGAGTGGCTCTGCCCAGTGGTGGCTGGACACACGTCCTTCTGGAAATAGAAGACACCCCCATTCTTGGGTTGCCTTACCCAAAGCAGCAGCCCACCACACTCTGCGCAGAGGGCCTCAGCACAGGGCCGTGTGAGCGCCGGCTGGCTCATCCTCTAGGGGCCAGTCTGCGGCAGGACAGCACCTCACACAGGTGGGAGGGCCGCAGCACTCCTGCGCTTCTGCTGTCTGCCGCTGGCAGGAGGAAGGGCACCCTCCCGGCTGACTAGGACAGTCGACAAGCGGGAGAACCACGCCTCTGTACGCCAACTGAGTACTTGTTTGTGTTGCTACAGTTGTCAATGTTACCTGTCCCCTCTTGGTGGGATTTTTTGACATTATATATCACGTAATTTGAAGACTCTTAGTCTTCTTATTTGTAGGAATCGCTGAAAAACTCCAACCCTGAGTTCCCTTCCTGCACCCAGAGAAGCCCTCGGACACTTGCTGAGCACTTCCTTGTCCAAGGGCAAGCTGAGGTTGCTGCTCCTGTTTTCCGGGCTCGGGCGTCATCTGCCCATGTTCTGCTTTAGAAGATGTGGCCACCTCTCCACAGCACACCACCGTACCTGACACCGGCACTCCCGCAACATACACTTCCTGTTTTCCAAATTAGTTTTACTGTATTTTCATCAGATCCGTATCATATGCTTGCAGTGTGGACTTTGCAAAGGCTGTGCCTAGGTAGTACCCTGTGATCAGCATTCCTCTCATGCTTCTGTTTTTCCTGAAGTTAATCATGTCTCGCTTATTTGTCTGCTCAGTTTTCACAGTCTCTCTTTACTTTGCATTGTCATCTTCTGTGTGTTTTATTGCAGGCTTTTGTTAAGCACCCAGCCATCTTGGGCTGCAGGCTCATGCTTAACAAAAAGGTAAAGGCTGGCTGGGAGTCCTGTGTGCCTGTCAGAGCAAAGAGAGCGTGTCTGGTAGGGAACTTACTGGCCAGCTTCCTTGGGAAACTTGTGTCCTTGTTTCCATGCCCCCAAAGCAGACCCTGGAATACGACCACAGCAGAGAAGTGACACAGAAAGCTCAGGCTCCTAATAAAAGGTTCACAAACCAGCTACCACTGTGGGCTCCCAGAGAGCTCTCAGAGCTGCAGGGACCACCATGTTGGAATCACCACCAAGGGCTGGGGGAGCATTTATACACCCCATTTCAGATGGCCAGTAGGGTCCCACAGCAGGTGGGATGAGAAGTGAGGTTTATCACTGCTCGAGGGAGAAGAACCAAAGGACAGTGGGGCAGGGCAGGTGCTTCAGGGGCAGAGGCAGGGACGGAGGAGCGGCACCCGCAGACCAGCACCCTCGGTATTTCTGCCAGACTGCAGTACAAAGAGAGCTGAGGAGGCCGTGATGTTCCTGTCACTTCTACATCCACATGAGCAATCTTCACACAGGCTGGAAGAGAAGCAAACGCCCTTCACGTGAGGGGTGCTTCAAGTATTCATCTGGGAAACAAAGGGCCAAAGGGAACAGTCCCCAAAATGAGCCCACAGCTCTTTCTGGGACCTGCGAGTTCATCTTCAGAAAGTCTACCTAACAAAATCAACAGGCTGGGCTGGGCTGTGGCCCGGTGGTGAAGCACTTGCCTAGCATGTGAGCCCTGGGTTCCATCCTCAGCACCACATAAAAATACATAAAGAAAGAAAGGCATTGTGTCCTGCAATAACTAAAATAAATATCTAATAAAACGAAGGCTCCCACAAATTTTGCCACAAGAAAAGATATCACTGATTAATATTCTTTTTGAAGACTGCAAACCAGAATGAACCCACTGAACCCTGTTTTAATGCATTGCTTCATTGTGGACAGCAGACATTTGTAAATGAATCCACCATGTCCTATCATCTCTACGCTCAAATTCGTGCATTTTAAAATTTTGTTAGGTTTTGCTTTATTGCTATGTGTTTACCAGGCCAGATCTCCTCAAAAACCTAACAGAAAAGCCTCTGCTTCAACCACAAGAAAAATCACAGTCACCAAAATCAATGAGATCATTCATGATCAGTTCAGTCAATTTCTCTGGGATTCAGAGCCACCCTGACATCCCGGTGTCACAGAGATCAAGTCAATGCAATATAATAAAAATAATGGAAGTGCATCAGCCTTTGGCATCTGGTTTCAACTAAGACCAAAGGCAAAGTGATTGGAAGTCGCTGTCCTGGCGAGCTCCGCCCACTCCATCAGCCTCCCTGAAGCAGCCAAAGCCCTCCTCCTAGCCACAGCTGCAGACACCCTGTGGGTGGCATCTTGGGAGTCAGGCCTCGGGTTCCCCTTAACACCTCCAGTGTCCTCTACACAAACGGAGGCACCCGTTTTCCAAACCACTGCGCCAGCAGGTCTTCGGCGTTCTCGTGTGGCTCCTCAAAAGCCAACCAAGACGGCCCAACCTGCCCCTGACTGCTACCAGGCCCTGTAAAGACACCCTGGGTATTTCAGGTGCTCCCTTCAGGGGAAAGCTAAGCAGATGGTAAGCCTGGACCGTCCCTGCCTCCCACCTGCTGCTGCCCAAGTCCCCTCTTCATGTGCTCTAGGTGCAGAATACAAGGTGAAGCAGGAGCCGCGGACAAAGAGGGGCATGAGAGACTGCTCAGGACTGGGATGGCCACCATGGCCGGGAGTCTTTTAGTCTCAGAGGTTCCAACAGGGGACCAGGAAGGAGCCAAATTTGGTCAGGTCAGCTCTGCCCCTGGGACCATAGGAAGGCTGCAGGGTGAACGCCCGACCTCCTGATTGTTTTCACTCTGCTGATCGCTTTTTCTAGCAGTGAAAGATCTTTCAAAATAGTGGGAAGGTCACTTTCTGGACTGCCGCCATGGGAGAGCGACCAGAAGGCCGAGGAGGGCCTGGGCCCAGTCCTGTGGGTGCAGAAGCTGGGGTCCTGGCCCACAGAGAAGATGAACACCTTCCAGAAGTCCCCGGTAGTCATGAGAATGCAAAGGGATAAATGCTATTCGAGACTATGATTAAATCTCTGTGGGAGATATTCATCCTCGGTAAAACCTGGTGGCACCAAGGTAGAAAGAAGCATCCTTAGGACCTAGATGGAGGGGCTAAGACACAAGTGAAGGTGAAGTGGCTGTGCCTGTGGAGTGGACACAGGCCACCAGGATGCTCCTGCGGAGGGTCAGGGAGATGGGAACTGGAAGTCCAAATCACTGTGGGGCACTCGTCACTGTGGCTCCCTCCCTCCCAGGTCCCCTCCACTGGTACCCATCCAGCAAGGTCATAGACCTGGGAAGAGGACCATGCTGCGTCCAAAAGATCAGGGACTCAGAAGTGGAGCTTGTATGCTTCCAGGCCCGGGCTAAGCCACCCTATTCTGGTGGTTTTGAGTTAGGAGAATCTAAATGCCCCTCTGGAACCCAAATGCCATGGACAGAACTCTATGCCCTATGTTCCCAACATCCTCCAAAGGAGAGGCCCAATTAATGTTTGTTGGAGAAAATTCAACCCTTCCCCCAAGGGCAGAAAGTTATGACAGGAGTGTCTGAGACTGCTGCCTCTGTGGCCTTAGGCTAGGTGCCCTGAGGAGCCCTCCAGGGAAGAAGCCGGGGTGGAGGATCGGCTGTTGCCAGACAGCTCCAACGTTCTGTTCCTGTGACTCCAGGCAGGTACTAAGGGATGCCAAGTGCAGCTCGGCCAAGGCTGCCCAAGGCGGAGGAACTGACCAGTGAGGAGGCCAGCATCAGCCCAGCGATCTACCACTTCCTTGCTTTGCCCAGCAGCAAACCTGGGTTCAAGGAGGGAGCATCATGGGGCAAGAGGAAGCAGGTCCTGGAAAAAATAATAAAGACCTATTTCCAATGTCTCCACAGCAACGCAGACAGCAGCAGCAGACCATGAACAAACCAAGGGCCAGTAGGAAGAGAAGGAAACCACGGGATCAATGGCTTCTGGAGGACGCGCGAGGGGTCTGAGCTGCATGCAGTCAGCTGCGGGTGAAGTGGAACCAGGCTGAGCTCCAGGACCAGAGACTCAGCGGGTGTTACTCCCCTTAGGAGGCTCCACGCAGAGAAACCAAGGCATCCTGACATCAGAAGGAAGCAGCGGGTTCTCCCTGCGTTAAAAAGCCAGTGCGGGTGAGTCCTGCTGTGTGCACGAATGTAAGTCGGGGCTCTCAAGGGCTCAGAAAGAGGGCCAGCACCTTCTCCGCCCACAGCTGGGCCCCTCGCCAGTCTGAACAGCAGCTCACCCTGGTGTTCCTGGCAGGATGGGATTATGCCCCTGACAACTGTGGCTGTCTGGAGTCCCCCAGGAGAGGGTGCTGCATCTCTCCCAGGTCCCTCCGGGAAATATCTGTGGGAGGCAGGAAGGAAAACTCAATCAGTGGGCCACAGGGCAGTGCTATGCATGCAGCGGAGCAGAGCCTGGGAACCTGCATGTGGAGAAGGTACTGCACACACCCCAGTCCCTCAGAAACAGTGCTGCGGCTGCTAGGTGCACCTGTGCAGCACAACAGTACCTTCTCCAGGTAAGAAGTCAAATCAGGAGCCAGCCATGCTGCGGGGAGGCTGTCTGCACCACAGACCTCAGACCCCCGGTGGCTGGGCCCATGTCTCCCTGGGACTTATTTTCACAACTTAAAGTGCAAGGTCCTTCCTGAGAGAATAGCAATTGTTTTCTAGGAAAGCATTAGAACAGGACTAAGCCTGGCATTAGGCCAGGCCCCTCAACACCCCCTAGGCACTCAAAATCAAATTCAGGCTGGCCAATCGACTGCCCACAACAAAGACCACTGCTCTCCAGGGTTTCCCCGCTCTTTGCAGCACCAGCCCAGGAAACAGTAGTCGGCTTCCTCTCCAGGCTGCAGGGAGCTGGCCTGTCTCTGGGGCTGTCTGCACAGAACCCTTGCTCCTCCTGCACCTTCAGGCCTGGAGCTCCGGGCCCATCTGACCGTCTCCGCAGTTGCTGCAGCTGACAGATGAGCATGCATCCTACAGTTCAGCCGTGCATGGTCTCCTCTGACCGTGGACCCTCAGAAGGGATCACAACCTGCTTCCTTGTGCCTTTCAAACCAGTCTTCCAAATGTATTCAGCAGGCCTTTGAAGGCAGACAGATAACCACAGGGGAAGGAGGCATCTACCTTGCCACCCACCATCTGTGTCATGGAGCAGACACACGGACATGCTGTATCCAGGCACACAAAGAGGAGACACAGCACTCACCCAAACCCCAACAGCAGGAGACACTAGGGCTCTCCTTCCCTTCTGCCTGCTCAAGGTCAATTTCAGGGCTAGTGGTCATTGGAGGGGCAAGGGAATTGGGGGTCCCCCACCAAATAAGGACAGAAGCCAACAGGAAGGTCAACTGAAATCAATTATCCACAGTCCTCTTCTCTGGCTCCTGGAACGGGGGCTTCAGTCCCAGCTGCCCCTCCCTGGCCATGGTGGTGGCTCTGACATGCAGTAGCAGCCAGACAGCGACAGTCCCACCCACCCCATCCCCTACTCGTTCTCTTGTGGTCTGCACAATCTCATGTTCAGAGTCCCAGGAGGCCAAGCAGGGAGACACCAGTCTACTCACCTGCAACTTTATCCTCCTACAGTTCGCCACTCTACACACACGTTTCACAGCCTAGAACCTGAAATCACAGCCCTCTGCAAACCAAGACAAACAGTAACCTTGTCAGACTGTCTGCTCCCGAGACAGTCACAGATTTTGCCTGCCCTTATCATTCAAGAATGACTGTTTTTCAAGAAAGAAAGAAAAGAAAAGGCATGGAGGCTCCCCAGGGTGCAGGTCGGGTCCTTGTTCAGCTGCATTCCTCAAATCTGAGCTTCCCTTACATCAGCTCCAACTTCTAGGGGTCCTCTAGGACTCCTCCTGCTCATGGCGCACATCTTTGTGCTTGCAATGTGCTTCCTTAATCCACAGAACCACAATCTTCCACAACTCCAGGATTCCTGGATCTACACCCTCTATAATTCCTGGGTCCATATCCCCTAGGATTCCAGAGTCCATACCCCTAGGATTTTTGAATCCATATCTTAGGTTTCAGCTCCACATCTTAGGAGCCATATCTTGGCCTCCAGGGTCCATGCCCCTAGGATTCTAGGACGGCAGCAATGCACACATGTGGAGCTAAGGCCAAGGTGAACACAGGGGAGTGTGGGCTAAGTAAAACTCTCTATAAACCATAGCTTTAGTACATACCTCACCTAGTCCAGGGGGTGAGGCTGCCTCTGGCGGTCTCTGGGTGGCAGTCTCTGAGGATCAGCCCTGTAGAGCCTGCATCCTGCATCATGCCTAACAGACAAGAGAACCTAGCAGCAAGCATCTGATGTCTGCTCCCAACTGACAGGCAACAAGAAACAAGATACTTCGAGGGCTTTCCAATAAAGGGGTTTTTCTTTCACAAGTCTTTCCTACCTACAAAATCTGATTTGTCCTGTCATGCAACATTGGGTATTTAAAAAATTTATTTGCCTGAACTCAATCAAGTCTGTGCTCTTCTTATGCTTAATTCACTGAATTTTGTTTGTGTGAAACCTGAGCTTTTAGAAAACCTCGGAACTTGTGAAATTCTGACTCCAGCAGCACAGTGCAATGCCCTATCCCGAGACAGTGAACGACAAGACTTCTGAGATACTGCTGCAAACTAGGACCGACACAGGGACATTCACCAGGGAGGAAGCGTCAGCTGCCCCGAAGCCCGTCTGGAGGGACACTGCAGGTCCTCCCTGGAGCCTGGTGGACACAGGTTTAGGGCGGCCTCTGAGCACCATCTCCCTGGGATCTGGAATCCTGCAGGGCCATTCACTGGAGTGTGGCTCTGACAGTCTCCGAGCCCTGTGTCCTTCCCTGTCCACACATTTTGAAAAGTCATTCCTCATCCACCCTCCTCTTTTAAACGGCCGGCTACTTCCTGAATGGCTGGGGGTTCCGGAAGACGTTCTTGGTGTGGGGTTGTGTTTGTCAGTTCTATTTTCGCCAGCTGTCACCAGAGCCTGAACAACAGAGCTTCAGAAGTGGCCGCCAGACCTGTGGCAGATTACCTGACCTCTTCCAGCCATGGGACAGGGAGAACGTCAGGAAGAGGAGCGTCTCTGCAGGGGGCTCTGGCTGTTCAAATGACACAAGGTACAGGGACTCCCATGAGAACCCAGGAGACCAAAGGCAGCCCACCTGCGGAGGTGGACCCAGCCCCGGCCTCAGGGCCAGCATGCAAGACTAAGATCGAAAGCCAGGAGCCACCAGACAGATGCCACCCCAGCCTGATCTGGAACCATCCGTCCCCTTGACACAGCAGAGCACCGTGTCTGAAGCACACTCTGCCAATGGGGTGAGCTGCCAGTGTCCACTCAGAATCCACAGAAAGGAAGAGCAAGAGGACTTCTGCAGTGCTGAGCGACTCAGGCTGAGGAAGGGGAGGGAGTCGGCACATATCCCTCCAGGCTCCTCCTTGTTCTCAGAAGTCAAGATAGGAGGGCGGCAGGCCACAGGTGGACAGGTGAGGCAGGCCACAGGTGGACAGGTGAGGCAGGCCCACAGGTAGACAGGTGAGGCAGGGCACAGGTAGACAGGTGAGGCAGGCCACAGGTGGACAGGTGAGGCAGGGCACAGGTAGACAGGTGAGGCAGGCCACAGGTAGACAGGTGAGGCAGGCCCACAGGTAGACAGGTGAGGCAGGCCACAGGTAGAGAGGTGAGGCAGGCCACAGGTAGACAGGTGAGGCAGGCCACAGGTAGAGAGGTGAGGCAGGCCACAGGTGGACAGGTGAGGCAGGCCACAGGTAGACAGGTGAGGCAGGCCCACAGGTAGACAGGTGAGGCAGGCCACAGGTAGAGAGGTGAGGCAGGCCACAGGTAGACAGGTGAGGCAGGCCACAGGTAGAGAGGTGAGGCAGCCCCACAGGTAGACAGGTGAGGCAGGCCACAGGTGGACAGGTGAGGCAGGCCACAGGTAGACAGGTGAGGCAGGCCACAGGTGGACAGGTGAGGCAGGCCACAGGTAGACAGGTGAGGCAGGCCACAGGTAGACAGGTGAGGCAGGCCCACAGGTAGACAGGTGAGGCAGGCCACAGGTAGAGAGGTGAGGCAGCCCCACAGGTAGACAGGTGAGGCAGGCCACAGGTAGACAGGTGAGGCAGGCCACAGGTGGACAGGTGAGGCAGGCCGCAGGTAGACAGGTGAGGCAGGCCACAGGTAGAGAGGTGAGGCAGCCCCACAGGTAGACAGGTGAGGCAGGCCACAGGTAGACAGGTGAGGCAGGCCACAGGTGGACAGGTGAGGCAGGCCACAGGTAGACAGGTGAGGCAGGCCACAGGTAGAGAGGTGAGGCAGCCCCACAGGTAGACAGGTGAGGCAGGCCCACAGGTAGACAGGTGAGGCAGGGCACAGGTAGACAGGTGAGGCAGGCCACAGGTGGACAGGTGAGGCAGGGCACAGGTAGACAGGTGAGGCAGGCCACAGGTGGACAGGTGAGGCAGGCCACAGGTAGACAGGTGAGGCAGGCCCACAGGTAGACAGGTGAGGCAGGCCACAGGTAGACAGGTGAGGCAGGCCACAGGTAGACAGGTGAGGCAGGCCACAGGTAGAGAGGTGAGGCAGGCCCACAGGTAGACAGGTGAGGCAGGCCGCAGGTAGACAGGTGAGGCAGGCCGCAGGTAGAGAGGTGAGGCAGGCCCACAGGTAGAGAGGTGAGGCAGGCCCACAGGTAGACAGGTGAGGCAGGCCCACAGGTAGACAGGTGAGGCAGGCCCACAGGTATACAGGTGAGGCAGGCCACAGGTAGACAGGTGAGGCAGGCCCACAGGGGCAGGCAAGACATCTGGTGGCCTTTGGTGTTGGAAAGAAGCCCCAGGGCCGAAATGAAACACACAGCCAAAGCAGGCCCTGCGTTTCTTTGGTATTGAAAGCAAACACCACCAGAAGCAGCATAAAATGTTAATCAAGTAGTGAATAAATTAATGAGAACATTATGCATACTTGAATCTTAATAAACCCAAAGAATGAAGCATAATTTTCCCCTTCCTAGGCCAGATCTTCCTGAGAGCAGACTAGAACAGCTTCCTGCGTGGGGGAATTTCACCAGAGGAAGAAGGGACAGTCACAGGTGCATCTCAGAGGCAGCCACCCTCCCTGTGGGAAGAGCAGAGGCAAAGGCAGTCCTGGTGCCTTCCATCTGCACAGAGGAGGCCTTCATGAGCCTCTCTAAACCAGTGCTTGTCACTCAGTGTACCAAGAATGAATTAATAAGATGGGGTAATGCACTGGGCTCACAGAAAAGGTAGACCGTATTTTATGAATAAGAGGTTCCTGTTTGCAAGGTACACTTGAACACACGGCGGCCTTTGTGACTTGACCATGGTAATAACTGAGATGTCAAAGAACCAAAGTGGCACCATTCTGTTCTGATCCGACTCCATCCTATGCTTGCTTAGAATGTTTCTTTTCAGCCTGTGACAGCGGTATCTGTGTTGACAGTAGGACCTTCCTGTATCCCGAGGATGGCCCTGATGTATAATAAGAATGACCCTAAAATGTATGATCAGAACATCTGTCTCAAGAAGGCCCTTTCTGACCTCCATCTGGCTCAACTGTCCTGTGGTGTTTGCCTTTATGAACTCTGTACTTCCGAAATTCAAGGGTGGAGAGTTCTTTGAGGCACTAGCCTGCTCCCCATCGCTTGCCTGGGTTGCTCATTAAAAACCCTTTTACCCTTTCAATTTGGCTCAGTAAACATGATGGTCTGTCATTCTCACAGACTCCATGACAGATCCTTTGTCATTTGACCACGGCAATAACTAAGCCATAGTGGGAGATTTCCAGGGTCCAGATTTCAAATTCTGATTAAAGGTCATCTATGTTTGATAAGAAGTACTGCTTCCATGAACACTGGACTCACCCCAGTAATATCTGCAACTGCTTACCCTTTCCTTTCAATGCTGAACAGAGCTGTGAACGCAGTCCTGTGAACATGGTTTGCATGACATGTGGTTAGTCTCCACATTTGCTACCCATTCTAGTAATCACTTTATTCTTCTAAATTCATCTATTTAGTTATTTATCTATTTGGACTGGGAATTGAACCCAGGGGCACTTAACCACTGAGCCACATTCCCAGTCCCTTTTATTTTTTGACACAGGGCCCAAGTTGCTTAGGCCTCACTAAATTGCTGAGGCTGGCCTCAAACTTGAGATCCTCCTACTCAGCCTCCTGAGCTGCTGGGATCATGCTCTTTAATTTAAAAAGACACTTGAAAAGCTATCATCCCAGGTCAGATCCTAAGCTAAGCGCTTCTTACACGATCTGACCCGATTTCCACAGCGCCCAGAAGACATTTCACTGTGATTCCCACTGCACAGCGAGCAAGACATGTCTGATAGGCGGCCAGGCAGAGTTGACTCTGAACCCCTCGCCCTCCCTCTCTGCACTACAGACCAGACAGCACTGCCCCCTCCTGCTCCTGAGCTAGGCCTTGACCCTGGGCTGTCCCTTCTGCCCAGGGTGGCACGGCCCAGCCTGGTGGCCTGAGCAGTGTCCTCTGCACCTCTGTGGCCAGGCGAGCAGGAGCCACCAGGGTCAGGAGCGAGCAGCCACTGCGGATTCCCAAACCATGGGCTCCCGTTTCCCCCGCCTCCTGACAGCACTGACCGTCCACACTGCTGGGCTGATGAGGCCAATGGCTTACAATTCAGTTTGATTCTGAGCTAGATTTTGCTCCACCCACGACTCCTGGCTGAGCAACTCCAAGGACAACCCAAGTGGAAGGAGTGCAGGTGAAAAGGAGGGAAGGACAGTCTGCAGCCAGGAGAAGGCCAGGCTCCCAGGGAGAACACAGCTCTGGGCGAAGGCCACTCCTCCCCAGCCCTGCAGGATGCTGAGCTTGTTGATTCAGATGGTGCAAAATGATGGCACCCACAGCAGGGCTTACCTGTCACGATGTCAGGGGGTCTTCTGGAAAGGGAGATCCTGTGCCAGCCAACCTGAAGCTGGAACCCAGCTGCCCAGAACTATGCCTGAAGGGAAGCAGGAGCTGGGGTGCCAGCAGGTCCTCCTCCACAGGATGGACTGTTGATCATCGGGGCCATCAAAATGAATGTGGAGAGTCCACCAGACCTCGGGGAAGAGCAGGTGAGAGAGGGAGGCAGGTCTCCCAGGCCCGCTCTGATGCCAGGTTCCCTATATAAACTCCCAGAGAGGACAGTTAGGAAGCCCGTGAACTCAGGTTGAGCACAGTCCTCTGAGGGAGCAGGGCGTTGAGGATGGCCCTGAGGCCCTAGGCACAGAACGGATGGGTGGCAGCCCCACTGTGAGGGCCGGGCAGAGCCGTGATGGCTCAAGACGCCCCCATCCTGACAACAGGGAGCACAGCAGCCCTCACAGAGCACCCAGGTGCGCTAAGACCCTGTGAGTTCTGTGTTTTAAGAATCCAAGTAAGAGTCAAGAAGAATGTGATGACGAAAAAAAAATCTGCTCTTAAAGAAGAGAAGGAAAGTCGGTGTCCTTGGAGTAGATTCAGACACCTGCTTTCCAAGGCCTGGCCCCTCTCCCTGAGAGCCACCGTCGTCCTGAGGGAGGAGACAGGACGGAAACAGAGATGCCAGCACCAGGCCACAGCTCATCCTGTCCCACTGGCGGGTGATTAAGACAACCCCCTTCTGGAAGGGAGAGGGTAGAGTGGACCTGAGTGGACCGGCAGTTCCCTCTGAGGGGTCCTCCTGTGGGGAAGGCGGCCAGATGGCCAGGCAGAGTCTCCTCTGAAACCCAGAGGTGTTCCAGATGGACGGTGTGCCACCTCCGGGAAGCCATCCCACTGCCTGACCCTTCCCTGAGCCTGGTCACCAGGACACAGCTCCCAGCTGGCCCCCCCAGGGCTGCAGCAGGGCCAGCAGCTCTGGCTTCAGTGTTCTCTAACATCAAGCAGAGAAGCACACAGTGTCCCTGGCCTTAAGCTCCAAGAGAGTAGAGACCCTGTTGGCTGGGCAGTGCTCGCGTCCACACCCACCTCAGGGTGGCCTTATTTGCCCATGGGGTCTCTGCAGTTGCCAGCAGTTAAGGGTCTCAAAAGAGCTCCTCCAGGACCTGGGGGACCCTGAATGGGAGACAGTGCCTTTAACAGAAGAGCAGAGACACAGCAGAGGCCACGTGACAGGGGCCTGCAAAACAGACGGGATGAGAACCCAGTGATCCCAGGACGAGCACGTGAGTGAAGGCCACTTTGGGGTGGCATTCATGCCGATCTGGCTGCTCCAGAGCTGGCTCCTGGAAGAGCCCCGTCCTCACCTTGGTTTCCACACAGAACACACTCAAAACCCGCAACAGACCCAGTTCCTGCCCTCGAAAACCCGCCTCCCTGGGCCGGAGCCCAGCTCTTCTCCCTGTCTCCTACCCCGACGTCCGTCGTCCTTCTCCTGTGCGGTCATAGCAGTTCTGGAGAGCGTGCTGACCTGTTCCCCACCCAGAGGAGGGTCTCTCCATGGAGATGAGCTCCCGGCCCTCTACCCTGTGGAGAACTGAAGCTGCACTTTCCATACAGGACACTGGTGATCTCTTCTGTTAGAATCTAAATGAAACAGGTCGCTCATTCGATTTTTAAAATCTGCCTACTTCAGGCAGGAGACCGTTTTTACCCGATGACAACTATGCAGCACACGTGAGCCATGCAGGGTGGACTCTGGGTCCACAGTGATGTGCGAGGGGAGCTGTGTTATGTCCTGACCAGGGACAGGTGATGTCCAGGGCTAGGGTTGCCAGGAATGCTGGGAACCTCTAAGTTGTGACTCTGAGTACATCCAGAACAAGTGACATTTCAGGGTCTGAAGACCCGTCCTCGTTCATATTGTCTGCTAATAAACATTCCTACATTCACTTTAGCAGCTCATCATTATGAAACATCTAGTCTACGTCTCCTTCTGACTAGTAGATGATGGGGTCCCTCATGGGAGGGCCACAGGATTCAGGATCTCAGCAAGACTCCAAGAGCTCTGCATCTGAGGCATGGACAGGTCCACCGCTGGCCACCATGACAGCTACTCCCCACACCTGCAAGGGCAGGACAGAGGTGCCAGGCCCCATGTCCCCTCAAGTCCCTGCCTGACCCCAAAGCACTGGCGGCTCGCTGCCAGGCATCAAGGCTGAGGCAAGACCAGGAGCACCACCAGTTGCACCAGGGAAAGTGTGAGGAAGCCCTCGCCCTGCCCTGCTGGTCCTGAGAGTCATCCTCCCACCTGCCGGAGGCTGCTCGGCGGAGAACGGAGTCAGGCCAACTTGTTACCCCAACCCAAAGCACTCTTTACAGGAGGCCAAGAGCCTCAGGAACCAAGAGTCCACCCCATCCATGGGGCAGCAATGTGCCTCGTGAGGCCTGCCCATCACAAGTAGGACCCATCTCAAAGGTCCCGCTCCTGAAAGGTAGCTCGCAGGCCACATGCCCAGATCTACCCACTGTGCACCCCAAAACAGTCAAGCTGCCAAACTCAGTCTGCTCCCTGTAACTTGGGGCAGCAGACACATGTTGTCAGAGGCCCCAAGGACACAATGAGGTACCACATGTGCAGACTTGGTGGGGACAAGGACACGCACGTCAACAATCAGCACACAGCTCCGGCTGGCATCACCCCATCTTGCTCAGCACGATTCCCCTTAGCAGAAGCAAACCTTATTTTCTAATTTCAATCTAGAGAATGCAGCTGATGAAAGACCTATGAGAAAATCTTTAGCAAGAATGAAGAATTTTAAACTAAAGTTTTGTTTGGAATCAAAAGTGACCCTTTGTACCTTCTTGTAGTGAATTGCTGAGAGAAAGGGAGGGTCCCCTCTGGGCAGGAACAGGTTTCCTGCTGTTGTGGACTGATCAATACAGTCAAAAAGTGTAAGTTATAGGTTATAGATCAGTAAAAAAACAGAGAGAGATTATAGACAAAAGATATTGATAAGTGAGAGAAGACAATTATAAAGCAAGATAAGCAGGCCTGAAACTCCATTTTACTGCCTTCTATTAAAAAAAAATGTTACAAGAGCCGTTTCTGAGAAACTGAAATGAAAGCTATTTTCTGCTAAAATCAAATATATATATATGTATATGTGTGTTGTGTGTATGTGTGTGTGTATACATATATGTATACACACACACATACACACACACACACACACACACACACACACACACACACGCAGTCTTCTGAACTTTGTACCACACAGACTGTGCTCAACCCAGGATATGGTGGTCTTGGTGACTCTAGACTTTGAGGTAGATTCTCGCCCCCGCTAACCATCTGCTCAAACCCAGGGTATGGCTGTCTAACACCTGCTTCGACCCAGGATGTGGTCATCTGAGTCGCTCCGCTCACTGCTGTTTCAGCCTCTATGGTTGGCTTGCTTGCATGATGCTAAGGAAAGTGCCCGAGTTGTGGTTCTCGTCCTTAAATTCCCAAGACACGGGCCAGGAAGCTGCTGTTCTCGCACAGAGCTTCAGTCTCTACGGTGGGTGACAGTCCCTGGCAGGTGACTAAAGCTCTCTTTGATTTGAATTCGGCTCAGGGTGTTTTCTGAAGCCATAACACTGCGTAATTCACCTGGCGCAGGCAGCGACAAGGCGCCCCTCTGCATGGAGAAAGGACCTGACCGCACCCTGCCTGAGAAACCCCTCCTCCCAGCCAGGCCGCAGTGGCCGTCCACCTGGGCCTAGGGCTGACAAGGCACACTGCCCAGGCACAGAAGGCCCCAGAGCTCTCAAGGCGGTCACCTTGGCAACCTCAAGGGGCAGTTAAGTCAGGCCCCAGATAAGTTGGCAGACTCAGAACCAAGGTGACTCCTTAACGTCTATGAGCTGCAGTCTCCGAAACTCGGGAACTGCCCATCCTGTGGTTCCTAGGACGCCACATGAAACACACAGCTCAGGCATCTGGATCTCTCAACCCGGCTCCTTCAAGCGCTGAAGCTGGGCCCACCCAGGCAATCCTGGTTCACGCAGGGGGAAGCATGGTCCAGCAAAGCCTGTGGGACACAGAGTGCCAAGGGCATCTGGGCCCTAGGGAGGCCGAGCTCGCGGTGAAGCCACGCCCGAGACACAGAGAGAACTGACAGCACAGGAGCAGGGACTGCCACAGCAGGCCTGCAGTAAGACCAGGGAGCTGCCATGGGAGTGCTCACGGGCAAGGCCACGTGGAGCCCCCCGGCTTGCAGCAGTGGCTAGCAGCAAGCCCAGTGGTGAACAACAGCTTTCCTCTCACCACAGGGGACAGACGCAGCCTCAAAACAGAGCCCCAGCACATCCTCCCAGACCAGATTTCACTACAGTAACGGTGTCTGTGAGACAGGGAGCTGCAGCAGAAATCAGGCACGCTGGGGCTCACTGTGAGTGACACATCAGAGCCGCCCGCTGAGAATTCCCATTAAGCACGGGCCGGCTCAGGCCTGGGAGTACAGGGAAGGCAGCCTGCTGCTGCAGCCCGCAGAGCCTCTCCGCGGCGGCCTAAATCTAACCTGTCCACACTGAGCTGCCCTCTCACCATGTCCACCTCCTTACGGTCAACTCTGAGTTGTGTCAGGAGGAGGGCAGCCTCCGACCACAGCTTCTCAGAGCGGTTTCCATCCCCCCAAGTCCATCACATTAACTGACTGGACCAACTTGTTGGAAGGAAGACGTCATCAGTCACCCACAGGCGCAGGGCAAGAAGGAAACCTCTCGACTGGGCTAAAAGCACACCGTGAAATTAATGGGGCTGCTCCTGTTGTAATTCTATTTAACGGGAGCCGAACAGTGTGGCGAAGACAGAGCCAGGTTACTCCCTGACCTCCTGCTTGCCATAAATTGTCCCTTCCGCCTCGGGACCCCAGGTTCACGTTCGCCGTCTCATCACCACCCCGTGACCTAACAGCCTCATTGGGAAGTGCTGGAAATCTGATGGATGAGCGGAGGGTCTCTGGGAAGCCCTCCTGCTTTTGCTGGGAAAGGAGCAGCAGGCTGTGCACCAGGGCTGCCGGAGTCTCTCCAAGCCTCCAACGTCCTCAGTCCCAGGTGTGCCTTGGGGTCGCCCAGGACTTTGAAAGGCACGTCCTGGGTTCTGCCTCCAGAAGACGCCATGTCGGTCCTGAAGTGTGGCCAGAGAACCCAGCTTTCCAAGAAGCCCCCAGACAGTTTTGGACAGACATGAAGGGTTCAGAACGTGGGTCTTCCGCAGGTACAGACTACGTGCCGTGTCCCAAACTGGGGTTATTCTCAGGACTCCCCAGCGGCGACTCGTTAGTATCCCACACACAAGTCTGAGACTCCTCACCACAGACCCCCAGCCACGGCTCATTTCTCCTCCACCCCGTTCCCTGCTGAGTGACTCTGGTGCTGTAGAACCCTAGGTCAAGGGCTCTTGAGGAAAATTTAACAAATCAGGGTGATGTTGCCTAGATTTAGATGTCCCTAAGAAATGACTTCAGAGAAGTGTTAAGAGTTGCCTAAGGGTCTTCAATGAGAGCATCCACCCAAGAGGCTAAATAGCCGCTCACTGTTCAAGACCCTGCACCTGTAGAATCTGCAACACCCTGGGTTGCCCTGGCCCAAGGCTCTGCATGCTGAGGCAGCCTACTGGGTGCTTCCACCTTGGAGGACAGCCACTGCACACCCTATCTCCTTCCCTGTGGCCTCTGGAAGGTAAGCCTATGCATAAAGGCTCCAGAGACCTCCAGACACACATCAAAGAAAGTCTTGTTTTGAAGTCTCCCTTGAGTCCTTCCTGGTCCCTCCAAACTGGCCTTACTCACTCATCAGCCAGGTGGGACAACAGCTGTGGATGACACAAACCCATCAAGCAGCCCTCATTTTGCCAGTCCAACATGCGTGCTGCCGGATGAGTTACCAAGTCCACTTACACACCACCAGCCCCAACCACAGTCCAAGTCCCTTCACCTCAGTGTATTAACCAAGCATCGGCATGAAGTAGAAAGCCTGTTGCCGGCTCTGCAGTCTACACTGTGCTCAGGACAGGCAACCCTGCGGGTCACCAGGCAGGTTGGCTCTCCAACCCACACACGTACAGCAAGAGACCCCTTGCCCCTCGCCGGCCAGAGATGAGCTCCAGACAATCCACAGAACAGATGACGTAAGACCAAGTGCAGCAAGGAACAGCAAGTGTGGGGCTGCAGTGAAGGCCCCGGGCTTACAGAAGAGACCGCTGACCCTGGCAAGTGGACACAGCACAAGCACCCAAGAAGTGCAGCCCCAGGAGCTCAGTGAAGGGCACTCAGCCACACAGAGAAGGAGGGCATGTCACCAGGTGGAAGGACAGAACGCTGGAAGCTAACCCAGCAGGAAAGGCAGGGGAAGCCACTGTTCTCAAGACTGACCAGGAGAGGGACCAGCCACACGGAGCCCTCACTCCTGAGACCCAGCGCTCAGCTCTCAATGCACTAGACCAGTGTCATCTCCCTGCTCTTCATTCCCTGTATACACGTGAGTGACAGCAAGGGTCACGTCTTTGTGAACTAAAGAGCTCTTCAAGCTTTCGCACGGATTCATGGGTCATTGAACAGTCGGGGTCTTCCCATCAGTCGCTGCAGTGGATGTGGGTCTCAGCTCCCATCCTGGCCACTCCCTCTATGCCCAGCTTTGGTCTCTGACGCCCTCACCCTTCTGCAGGCTCGGTGGCACTGTGCAGGGGAACACCGGGCTTGAGGATATGCCCGGGGACGCCTGGCACCGTGGGCCACCTGTCTGGGCCACCTGTCTGGGCCGCTGATATGGGTAAGTGGGTGGCGACTTGGCAGGTTGGGTGTGCCTGGAGGAGCGGGTCGTGAGAGTGTGCCTTTGGGGTTTAGATCTTGACTCTGGTGAGTGCGGCTCTGTCTCGGTTTCCTGATGGCACGACACTCTGCCTCACCTGGAGCCCAGAGATGTGGAGCTGGCCGCCATGGACCGAACTTGTGAAGCCATGAGCCAAAGTGAACTTTTCCTCCTTCAGGTTGTTCTTGTCGGGTCCTTTGCTCACAGTGACACAGAACCTTCCACGTCTTGGACCACCTTTCTGAAATGATGCTGAGGGGACCCCACAAATGTGAAAATCATGATTTTTGAAACAAAAAAGCACCTTTGGCCAAGAAACACCACGATAGGAAATGGCAGTTTGCAGCATTACACATCCCAACAGCCACGCCTCCCCTCACAGCCTTAGTCGCTGTTCACAGAGCTACTGGCCCTGTCTGCGTGCTGGGAGCCCTCCCGGCACAGAAGGCACGGCTCACCAACATCGAGTCAGCGTGGACAGTCAGACCAGCCTGTCTTCCAGCACCCCTCGGGAGGGACTGAGGACCTGTCAGGGCTCCTCTTCCACTTCCACCAAGAGGCCAGTCAGCACGGATCTGCTAACCACAGAGTACTGGACCCAACAGAGAGCCCACTTGGCAACGCTCACCCGGAGGGCCTCTGTGCTGTTGTGATGTCTAATGAAGAAGGAGCGCCACACTGTCTCCGAGCCGAAGCAGCCAGCAGATTCAACTCAAAGGCTACACCTCAAGAGAAGGCCTTCCAGGCACCGAGCAGAGACAGAGTCCACCTGGCACTACAGCTGGACACGAAGGTGTCAGTTCTGTCCCCTTTGCTCACTCCACAAGCACAGGCTGAGAGCCAGCCACGTGGTTAACTGTTAAGCTCTTCTGCACACAACTTGACTGACACATCCGCCTCCAAACCTACACGAGAATAAGCCCTGTGAGGAGGGACTTCTGCCGTGAGCTAGCCAAGAACTGGGAAGCACTCCCTTCCCCCGGCCTTCTGTCAGGTTTCCTTTCCCACAGGGACAGGGAGATGGCGTCCCCCCGGGACTCAGAGCACCCACCACCTGAAGCAGCAGCAAAGACCAGAGACTGTCGGCAGGAAACAGATACCCTGTGCTTCCTGCTCAGCTCCAGGACACCCCAGTCTCCAGGTCCGGCTTACCAAGGTCACCTTGCACCTTCTCCCTCTGGGAGTGCAGACCCATCTGGTCAGTCAGGACTACGTCAAGCAGAGGAGCCAGCCCTGTTCCTTCCCCTTCATCACAAGCTAAGCAGGTCAGCGGGTTTAAAGCTTGCTTATGCGTTCAGTTAGAAGCTGCATTCTGGCGAAACAGGGCATGACCACCGGACACACATGTGCACGTTTCCTGAGTTCCCTTTCCTTCCTTTCTAAAGATCCAAGCTGTCATGAACGTGGACCATAAAAACCAGGCTCTCCCTGTGATCCAAATGGGGTTCCCAGAAAAGAAACCCACCCAGGGGTGGCCCCTGAGCCTCTTGAAAAGGGTGCGTGCCAAGGTGTCTTGCTCAGGCCGGCCTGTGGGAGGGTGTGACCATCTCTGAGCCAGAGTCCAAGTACATTCTGGAAGGACACTGCTCCGCCTAAGCCTGAGTGGCTCTGATCTTTACTTTGGGCTTCAAACAAAATTGACCATTTATATCTGTTGCTGTAGCTTGGATCTGGAACACCTCCCAAAAGCTGGGTGCTGAAGGACTGTTCCCTACCAGTGGTGCTCCTGGCAGGTGGTGAGATCCAGTGGGAGGTCCTTAGGCTACTGCAGCATGTCCTTGCTGTCCAGCAACGGAGCCAATGGATCATGGACTGAAACCTGTAAAACTGTGAGTCAAAGTACACCTTTTGTCTTTACAGGATGATTGCCTCAGGTACTTTGTTATGGTAATGATAAGCAATTCATCAGTGATACACAGCATGTACTACTGCTTACTCTTCAGTCTCCAGATAAATGTTACCAGAATCACACTTAAAGGAAAGCATTCAACCAGCTAGACAATATGGAGGCAACACCAATGAGTATTAGAATCATTTAGAATTCATTTTTAAGTTAGGTAATAAGCACTGGATTTTTGAATGCTAAACAGAGTTATAACATTGAATTGTTTATGCAAAATGTGTCGACAAAATAACAGCCAGTGTCTGGCATGTTTTTCTTTTTGTCGTTTCTACAAACGAGACATGCCAAGAAGTAGCTTTCCTGTGATGTCCCTCAAAGACAATGGAAAGAAAGAAATCTAACAGATGGCCTGGGTTGGACCCAAGAGTGACGAGCAGTGGCTTTTAGGACAGCTGTGCCACGTACTCTTTGCTCAAAAACATGTCTGCTCTGGAACACAGAAACAGTCTACGGTCCCGGAAACGAAAGCACAGCGCTGCTGAGGAGGGTGAGTGCTCCAGCCGTGTGGCCACAAGGGTCACAGGTTCTGCCGCGTGAGCAGGACAGAGGTCAGTGGCCCACTGGTCACGCCACCTGCTCAGCAGTGCCTGTGGGAGAAATCACCATTAGCCTTGGAAGACTGAGGTGAGGTGTGCCTTAGCCCTAAGTCTCCGCGGCTTCCTTCATCTCAGACCTGAGACCCCTTCTTGAGCCACAGGTACGGGTCGAAGACCCACTGGTGACAGAAGAGGCGGTCTGGTCCCTGGCAGTAAAGGCTCATCACAGAAATGTCTCAATGAAATCCAGTATTCAAAGAGCCCACAGAGAAGCCTCACAATGCGATCTTGCTGGAATTCGTCAATTCTCACAAGCTGACTGACTCTTCCCCAGGAGCGGGTCCACAGCTGAAGCGACTGCGACCAACAGGAAGACTGCATTCGGGATGCAAACCCAGGTAGGGCTGCTAAGCTGCCCCCCAAAAAGCACCCACACCCTGAGGACAGCCCCTCTCCAGGTGTGGGGAGAAGTGAAGTGAGACCCAAGCAGCACCGACACGGCTGCCAACACCACTGACGTGCCGAGCTGCCCGTGTGCACAGGGAAGGGGCGGAAAACTCTCATGTCAGAGGCACACACGCCCTCCTGCACGTCTCAAGGGACCGAGGACGTCAGCTGACTGAAACGTCAAGGGTGGACCGTCTTCCCCTGTGCACGGAAGCAGACAAAAATGAGGGGCGGGAGACAGGGGCAGGTGGGAGTCCATGGAAATAGAAAACGGCGAGTAGAGGCAGGAGACTGAGGAAGGTAGAGGGATAAGACAAGGGAGGAACGTGCGACGAAGTCAACCATCTCACCACGCGGCTGTGAATATACCACTGTGAATCCCACCTGGATGCGTTGACTTTCCCTAGAAAACTACAATAACGAGAAGGAAGACTGTAAAGGAAGGGACCCGGGGGGGAAGGAGGGGAAGGAAAGGGGAGGACGGAGGTGGAGTGAATCAGTGCCATCTAGGTGTGATGGTGTCACAGTGGACCACTCTTCTGCATACCTGTAATGTCCCCATTAAAATAGTTAAAAGTCAATCTAAACTGGGGACGCGTTCAACCCCAATCACAATTTATGATAAAAACAAAATAAAAGGAAGATAGAAAAACAAAGGGGAAAGAACGAGAGACCCTCTGCTTCACATGACAGACGTGGTGGGAGGCATGCCGCAGCCCCAGGACAGTGCTGGGGACAAGGCCCCGACGTCTGCTCAGGCTCCGTCACCTCGAGCCTCCGTTCCCCCCGCCCAGGCTCCAACCCACTCTGCAGGCAGAGAAGAAGAAGGTCTTCAAGGGCCCTGCATCACGCCTTACTGCTCCCCAAAAATGAAGCAAGAAGAGGAGCCTGAGGGAACCACATGGCGCACCAGCAGCTCCTGTCACTTCAGACGCAGCAGGGCACCCCTCTCTCCACCACCCAGAGCAGCTGTGAGGAGGAGCCTCAGGTGCAAATTCACACACTTCCACTTTTGCTTTAGACAGGGTTTTCTGTGTTGTCCAGGGTGGTTCTGACCTCTGCAAGTGACACCCCACATGAAGGGTTACAGGCACACACCAGAAGGTCTGCAGACGCCATCAAAGGAAACAGGCTGAACCGACGGTGAACTGGATCAACTGAATCTTCCGGAAAACAGGTAGGTGACTCAGTGGTGACCAGTGGAGATGAAGCCCTGACCCATAGCCTTCATCCCCGGCAGAGCTGCTAGGGTCTAAGTGGTGCCTGGGGTAGGGACCAAACCTCAGAGCTCCACTGTTTTCTACCCCTTGGCAAACAACATGGGCCGCGAACCTTGGGGGCACCTGTGTGATCTTGGGGCTATGGGACAAGAGAGCCCTTGGAACATGCGTTGGATTTCTGATGACCCCTCACTGTCCATCAATCATCTAACATATCCCAAACTGCACTTCTCACAAGCACTCAATAAAACCAGTGCATTCCTAAGTAGAAGCTACCTTAGAAACCAGCCCCTGGCCCCTCACTTCAGACCAGAGGCCGTGCTGAAACTGGAACTGAGTCCTAAAATCGCTAACATGGCCTGGGTTCTATAAGGCCCACCTGTATAGCTTTGTGCCGTCCTCAACTTATTTGCACTTCACGGTAAGGATGAGGCAGAAGAGGTGCAGGAGTTCGCTGACTGTCTTGGAGCTGGGAGGCAGCCACTGGATCACAGCCCCGGACCACACAGCCCACACCCCCACTGCATGCCAGTGATTTCAGGATCGGGCAAACAGATACTTCCCACAACCCAGGTGTGTTCTGTGACACACAGTCAGCGTACCCCGGCTGCACACAGGCCTGAGGCAGCACGTGAACGGTGCTACCCATTCTGCTCATGGTGGGCACATTCTTCTCTCAGCTGTGTTAAGCCGCAGCCCAACTGGAAGAAAAGCGATGATCACACGAGAAGCTGCATCGATTCCCTCAGCTGTAATGGAATCCAGTCAAGGAGCAGAGCAAGGCAGCATTTCAGAAACCTGCCTGTCGACGTTCTATTCTCATGAAGTCAACTGTCATAACTCATTAGCTCAGAGTAGCTGAGCAAACCCTGATGGTGTGAAAACAGACAATGTCCACGCTGTAGGAGGAAAAGGTTGATTAAGGACTGACCCTTTTGATTCTTAATGTGTGCCTGCGCGGAATGGACACACACATGCACACCAGGCAGCGCGGTGCCGGATGTGAGGACATACCCAACCGGAGGGCTGCAGCCTGCAGAGGGCGCCACCAGGCGGTGAGAGACCAGGGACCCAGGGCGTCTGGCAGTCAGTGGCAGCTCCTAGCAGACCTAGGCATCTGGCTGGTTGCTCTGACGAAGCAGCTCATGTGCCAGCCTGGCCAGGCTCTGGTGCCCAGTTGTTTGGTCAAACCCTAGTCCAGGAGTCGCTGTGGAGCTCTCTGGAGGATGTGATGACCACCTCCAACCAGGGTGTTGAGCACAAGAGATGACCCTGCACGGATGACCCGTGGGTGGAGGCTTGAAGAACAGCTGTGTGGGGGTCTCAGGGAGGAGCCTGGAAACACCGTGGAAAGTCCTGCCCAATCTGCTTCCAGAAACAAGAATAAAGTCCCTGACCACTCTTACTGCTGCCTGGCTTCTGGGCTTCAGGGGTTCCCTAAGCCAGGTGTTAGAATAGGCCCTGTGGAACCCCAAACTAATCCGAGCTCCTTTAACTGAGGCCAGCTGTAAGAGCCAAGCGAGGGCTCGAGCTCGGCTATAAGAATAAAGTCACGGCACTGGCCAGGAGCAGAGGGGCTGGGAACTATCATGTAAGCGGAATCAGACAATCCCACACCAGAGGCTGAAGGCTCTGATGTGTAGATGTGAACACACAATGAGGGGTGGGTGGATCGGAAAAGGAGGAGGAAGGGAAGGGAAGGAAGGGGAAAGACAGTGGAAAGAGTGGGCATCGCTTCCCTGTGTTCATATACGGATACACAACCACGAGACTCCACGTCCTGTACAGCCACAGGATGGATCCTCATGAGAATAAGTTAGACTCATGGATGTACAGTATGTCAAAATACACTCTCTGTCATGCATATCTAAAAAGAACAAATTTTAAAAACTGAAAACGAAAGAAAATCTAAAACTTCAAAGCCTTTGATCTAGAAACAAAGCAGACAGATGTCTTTTCAAAGAAATAAATCTCTCTTTTTAAAAATGTCTTTTGTTGGGCTGGGGTTATAGCTCAGTGGTAGAGTGCACCCTAGCATGTATGAGCACTGGTTCAATCCTCAGTACCACATAAAAATGAATTTTTAGAAAAAGGTATTGTGTCCATCTACAAATAAAAATATATAAAATATCCTTGTTCTGGGGCCGGGGATGTGGCTCAAGCGGTAGCGCACTCGCCTGGCATGCGTGCAGCCCGGGTTCGATCCTCAGCACCACATACAAACAAAGATGTTGCGTCCGCCGGAAAAAACCAAAAAATAAATATTAAAAAAAAAAATCTCTCTCTCTTTCCCCCCCCCTTTAAAAAAAAATATCCTTGTTCTATTAAGCCACAACATGCCTTTCTCCTGTCCACAAACACATTATCAGCTACTTTTCTCACCAGGTGGACACCAGGTACCTGGATAAGTGGGTCCCTGGGACCCCAAGGCCAGAACCGTCAAGAGACAGAGCAGGCATCTGTCCTCATCTGCCACATGCCCAGTGCTACTACCTCAGGGCATCTGAGCTTCAGAGTCACCACCTCTTGCCCGAAGGACAATGACCTGAGGGGCTAGTTTGTGTAAGAAGATAAACAAACCTAATTTTTGGTAAAGGATAAAATGAATCAGTGGAGAATTAATGAGATGTTACCACTAGATCTCTAAGAGCCGTGGCCCCACCTGCTCAGCCATACCATGAAGCTTGTCACATTTAACCATGAAGCTGTGCACCTGGCTCCCTTCAGCTGCCAGGAGGCCTGCAGGAAGGGGAGGGATCAGAGGAGCCATTTCCCAGAGCAACGTGGGCCACATTCTTCACTTGGCTGCCTGGGCCCGCTGCCTTCCCTGAGAGCAGGACTCATTGGACAGAGTCACAGAGGCCTTGGTGGCATCTGGATCACAGAGGCACTTTGTTCCTGAACTGGGAGGTGCAAGAGGAGATGGGGTCTGGAGGGAACTGCAGCCCCCAACCACACCCGATCCAACACTGATACCCGAGGACCCTGTGGCCCCAGCCCCATGCTGCAGAGCTCAGACTCCAGCTGTCCGGAGCACTAGGAAGCCTGCCCCTTTAATATGTCCATCCCCGGAGAGACCCAAGTGCCCTCAGGGGTGCAGGAAGCTGGATACACAGGGCCCTGGCAAGGAGAGCCAAGGCCGGGGCCACCTGGTCTCGGTTCCAGCCCAGCTGGAGTTCCATCCATCACAGACAGGTTCCAGGTTCCCGCTCAGCGCTGACATTTACTTTTCCTTTGAAACGCTATCTGACATCTAACGTCTCCACCCTTTACAAATGTCAGCTCAGCAGTCCTGGGCTCTGCCCCCCATACACGGCCAGAGACCTCTCTCAAAAGGTTGGTCTCTGACAGTGGGACCAGGTTCTACCAGGTCCAGGCCAAATCTTGGAGGAAAATCAGCCTCACACAAGCATCAAGGTGTGTGCAGCAGAATGCATAAGGGAACTCTTGCCTCTAGATTTAGCCCAGGTCACTGTCACCCACAGATAACGGCAGGACCTCACTCCACTGCCGGTCCGAGGCCCAGGGAGGCCCCACATCCACTCTGTCGCCTTTAGGGAACATTCCCCTGCCACCTCCCCTTCCTGTGTCCTCCTGATAGTGCGTCACGCTGGGCCACAGCCCTCTGCCCAGCAGCAACACCTCACCAGCACAGAGGCAGTGGTGAGACCTACCACCTGACCTGTCCTGGGACAGGCCAGAGCCACCTGGTGGGCAGGGCTGGGGAAAGGAAAGTGTCTGCCACACTCCACTGGACAGTGGCCTCCACACCAGGCGGTCCCCAGCCCTAGACGGTCTCCAGAGGCAAGAGCCTGGGCAGAGCAAAAGCTGGGGCATGTTCTGGGACACAGCCTCTCCCAGTCCCTAAAGTGGCCAGCCCTTTCTGACTGTACCACCTGCAGCCACCAGCGTCACACTGACCTCTGCCCTTTCATGACAGTGGAGGCCTCCCTAACGAAGGCCAAAGAATAAAGGCGGGGCCCTGCACCCAGGGGATCCCCCACCACTGCACCTCAGTGTCCACCCAGACACCACATTCCTGCCGTGGACTGGGACCATAACACCCACCAAGCTCTCTGCTGCTCTGGGCCAGAAGAGAGACCTCCGTGGCCTCAGCAGAGAGGTCAGAGCCTCCCGAGGGCCTTCGAGTCCATGGGGTCCAGCCCTATCTACCCGGGGCCTCGACACCCTGCCCCCCGCAGAGCTCCACTAAGGGTGGGGACGGAAGAGTCTGCAGCTAGACATAGGCCAAGCCTTGGCTGGCTCTCTGGGGACCGCGGTGACTGCAGGGATGGCAGAAACAGCAAGAGGTGGCTCTGCTGGACACAGTCGGCTCTCCCGCCAGGCCTCTTGGCTGGTCATTGCCCTGCCATCTGTGAAGCCACCATAAACCAGAACAGCAGACCTACCCCATGCTGACCTGCCCTTAGCAGTGGTCACCGTGAAGGCAGGGTGCCAGGACACAAAGTGTGGGTGCCCCCGAAACACAGGGTCCTGCCCCACCCCCTCACCCACGCAGTCACAGAACTGGTGCTGTGCCCACTGCACGCCAGGCCTACGTACGCTCCCTGATGTCTAAGACCACTGAGAGTGGCCAGCATCCCAACATGCTGACACAGAGACCATCAACCTGCTCCACAAGGTGGAAGCAAGTGGAAGATACACTTGAGAGTAAACTGAATATCCTACCACCTCACCACGAAGGTCCCCAGGCAAGCACAGCTGCAGCCCTGTCGGCCTTGTCCGTCTGCCCGTCAGGACCTGCCCTGCTGTCTGGCCTTGCCTGGGCTTTCATCCTGGGCCCGTGGGGCTCATACCCCAGTGTTGAAAACCTAAATGGTCCTTGGTCCCAACTTCCACAGAAGCTTCTTGATTGGTCACAGAAAAGCATGAATTCTCTTGTCCATTCCTTTTCTCTGGATTTTTGGCGACGATTCTCCAGCACTCCCATCTGGAGAATAGTCCTTCTCCTCATGGCCCACAGCGGCCGTGGAAGGCCCTCACCCAGCGAGACCCCAGGACTCATGTTGAAGAGCGTTGATAAAGAGAGGCCACCAGGCCACATGGCTCTGGCCCGTGGGGAGGGATGTGCCTGTGAGACCAGAAGCAGGCTGGACGCTGGCACCCACCAGGGACACCCAGGAAAGTCGGGTGGGCGTGCTGGCAGCAGGGCGAGTGGACGTGGCCTCTGGCGGCCAGAGTGTCTTCAAATTTTGCCTTGAAACACAGAACCCAGACAGAACCCAGAGTCCCAACAACCTGGGGCCCTGGTGGAGTTCTCTGAGCCCAGTTCCCCAGGTGATGCCTGGCACGTTGCTGCCCACCACTGAGCAGAAGCCCCCTTGTCTGAATTCCAACCGAGGCTTCCACAAATGGTCCATCCCAGCCACCAGCTGCCTCAGGCTCAGAGTTAATTGGCCACATAAATTCCTCAGATGGAACTCTCTGGCACCAGAGAGCCAGCTGAACAGCAGCACAGGGCCTAAGGTCCACCTCATTGATCACTCCCTGACAGACCGGGCCAGGCACCAGCCACAGCCTGGCTGGCCAGGGAGGCCCGAGCAGCATACTGCAGACTAACAGAGGCTCACCCCATCAGGAGCGGCCTCAGCCCACCTCTAAGGAATCAAGGCCCCTCTGCCAGAGACAGGCATCCTACAGAGCCCTGGTGACAGACACTCCCAGAGCCTGGGCCTGCCCCAGCTGCCTCCTGCTGCTGCCAAGGCAGGAGTGAAGACCGAGGCTACGCAGGGGAGGGCCTGGCCTCTACCTGGGGGCGGGGGACACAGGGGTAAGGAAGAGGAGGAGGCAGGGCAGGAGAGATTTGGGGACGGTAGCTCAGTGCCACTATGCAGCACACTAAGGCACAAGGCACACAGCCCTTCCCCTGCAGCAGACCCTGAAGTCAGGAATCAAGGCAGCTACAGGCTCCAGCCTCTGGTAACCCGGGATGCAGTTCACGGCACAGGAAGCCTCCAAAGGGGAGGCAGCACACCTCGGTGAGGCACTGCTCAGCCCTGCCCAAATCCACCCGCTGGGAATGACTGACTGGCGCACTGGGGTCTGACTCTCCCTACCCCGGGCCTTTCCAAGCCCCTCTGTATCACTGTCCCTGTGAACTGGACGGCTCCTCCTCCACCTGGCACAGCCCAGCATCTCCGAGGAGCCACCACAGAACAGTTTCCCAGCAACCCCTGTGCTTGGGGGACCTTGACTCACTCACTATCATGGCACCCTTTGTGATTTCCTACAAACCAGGAACGTGAAACACCTTTTAATCCTAAAGTATTTTGCTCTAGATGACCTCAGAGTTGGTGTTGGAGATGGCGAGCCAGAAGTACAGGGTTGCTGAAATGGAGACGAGTCAGGGCAGCAGGGGCCCGTCCGTCGATGAGGTCACTGCAGTCACATCGAGGGTTCAGGACAGCCCGGGCCTTCTCCTGATGTGGCTGGCACAGCGACTGTGGCCAGCACCCTGGCTCCTTCCTCCTTCCTCCCGTTCACTGCACACCCATTTCCTTTACCAGCCTCACTGTCCTTCACTCTGATGGACTGCAGGTCACCTGGCAGAGTCCCCAGTCCTGGGGCAGGGTGACTCAGGCTTGACTTCAGAAAGGGGCTCACGCCTGTGCGCCACTGAGGCCAGATTCACAGATAGGTAGTCAGTGTAGCTGGGTAAGTCGGGTCTAATATCGAGTGAGATAAAGAAAATGGAGGCCATTATCGAGAATGGAGTCCAGGAAAGCAGAGCAGCACCTGGGGAAATTGAAATGTTAATGTCCCCAAGGCCCAGAGCTCACCCTAAGGAACTGCTAATGAAGCGGCTCCCAGCAAACAGGGGAGTGCTGATCAGAAGCCGCCCAGGCCCTTCCTGCCCAGACACTCCTCCAGCCCAGACACTCCTCCTGTCCACCTCTCCCACCTGTTGGGCCTTCCCACCTGCAGTCTGTCACTGCAAGATAGCGGGAAACAAACGACAGGAGTGTGGGAGACTAAGAGAAGACCTTAGCGGGAGAAGGCCTTCTGCTGTCCTTTAGTAAAGCTTCTACTTTCCACTCTGCACTTGCCTCGGCGTGCTCCCCTGGTGTCATACTCAGCACTCGGGAGGCAAGGACTGTCACTGGTCAACAGCGGGAACAGTCCTGCAATGTCCGTCTTCGTAGGACCTAGACCCTCCAGATCACCTTCCTATTCACCCCCTTGTTAGAAAAGGCATGGGCCAACCTCAGCTGTCACCACACAGCAGTGGCTATCACAGAAACTGGTTTCTAGCTCTAGAATTTTCTGTAGCAAAACAAGAATTTCAGGGCTATGCCATTGAGAGGGATGGTACGGGGTAGTGGAGACAGGAGGCAAGGACAACTGCAGACAGTCAGGTGCCGGCCGGAGGGTCTCTGGAGCCACTGAAAACGGTGGTTCCCATCAGTCTGTATGCATGGCCCACCTCATACTCAAAGCTAGTTCATGTGGGACCACGTTTTTCCCAGAGGCCAGAGGCCACTGAAGAAAAAGGTTCTTGGGATACAGACTCTATTCTTCTGTTTTAGTCAGCTTTGTGTAGCTATAACAAAAGACCTGACAGAACCACATGAAGAAGGAAAAGTGCGACTCGCGGATTCAGAGTTCAGTCTGTGATTCAGCAGCTCCACAGGTCTGGGTCTGAAGTGAGGCAGAGCACCCTGGTGGCAGAGAAAGCAACCTCAGACAAGGCCACCAGGAAGCAGAGAGCGCTGCTTACCAGGAGCAAAGGTGCACCCCACCAGAGACTTACTTCCTCCAGCTACACACCACCCTCCTACAGTCACCACCCAGTTAATCCATCAGTGGATTAATCCACTTATTAGGTCACATCTCTCAAATCTAACCATTCTCTCTGACACACTGACCTTTTGGGGACACCTTAGATGTAAAACATTACAACTCCCCTCTGCTTCTAATAGCCTGGGGTGACTTCAGAGGAAATCCTTGGCCCGTTCACCATCCCGGCATGTTTATGGGATCCATCAGTACCCGGGCCTTCTGTGGGCAGGGGATTTTTCTTAGTGTGACCAATGTTAATGCCAGCCTCTCATCGTCTAAGACGCAAGCTCCAAAAAAAAGAGCAGAGAATAACAATGTTGATCTGTCTGTCTCAGACGTCTCGGAACTACCAGGGATGTGTCTGAGTCAGGAAGGGACAGCTCACCTGTCACCTGGGAGGGCATGAGGCTGCAGCACTGCACTGTGGCAACAGAGCCATGTCCTGACATCACCGAGCCCGTAGGTGTGAAAAGATGACCCCTGAGTCCTGCCAGCAAGGGGCCACACCCAGCTCTGTCTCTCCAAATGAGTGAGACACACTCCCAGACACCGCTGGCTGGCAGACTTATCCGCTAGTCTCAGCCCAGGCCACTCTGGCAGACAGTCCTTGAAGCAACTTTCACACCGAGCACACACATTCCCCTCTTTAGTTCTACCGTATTTCATGATGAAATCTCAAACACACCCCTAAAGTTTGGAATTTTTTTGTTTGTTTGTTTGTTTTGGTACCAGGTATGAGCCCAGGGGCACTTAACCCCTGAGCCACATCCCCAGCCATTTTTACTTTTTATTGGGGACAGGGTCTCACTGAGTTGCTTAGGGCCTGAGTTGCTGAGGTTGGCTTTGAACTCATGATCCTCTTGCCTCAGGCTTATGAGCTGCTGGAATTACAGGCATGTCCCACCATGCCTGGCTTATTTCTTCTCTGGATAAAACCTACTTTTTAAATGTAAAAGTATTCATTAGAATCTGCTAAACATACAGGCACAAGAAGATTTTTAAATACTTTCATTTAATTAAAACAAGAAAAAAAAATAAACTTCCTAGATGGCTGCAGGTCTCACAACCACAGCCAGCAATTCAGCAAGTGGATGCTCTGGAGTCCTGTGCCAGACACTGAGCTAACATCAGAGTGGGAGGCGGAAGTCTCAACCCATGCACCAAGACAGGGGCAGCTGGCATCCTGGGCCCGGCTCTGGAGTCTCTGCGGACCACAGAATGCCTCTGGGTGTTCACCTCTGCCCAGTGTCAGCCAGGCCCTTCCAAGAACTCCACGGCAAGACTAGGGCTCCTTCCCCTCTGACCTGTGGGGATGTCCCTCCACCCCACACAAAGGGAGCAGGAACACACCACTGTGCTAAGAGATGGAAAAAAAGAGCCACAATGAAATAGAAACCTTTTCCTTTACCAGACCCAGTCTCCAGATCACCGCTAGCTGACTCTCAGCCTGTGTCAGACAGCTCGGACCAAGAGACTTCAGAGACCTTCCCACAGTCCCAGAAACTGGAGACATGTGACCAGGAGCCAGGCCGTCCGGCTTCAGCCAGGGCCCATCCTGACTTCTGGCCTCACCCACAGCACAGCTCTGATCCCTTCCTTCTTACAAAGCACGGACCACCATGGGCCCCACCCTCAGGGCCTCCTTTAAGTCTAGGCTCCTCCAAAGGCCACACACCCAACGCCGTCCCGTTGGGGGTCAGGGTTTTCGAGTGCCGAGTTGGGAGGACACACTCAGTCCATCACACCTGCCTTCCGAGAATGTCTTGCCCAGCAAGGGCACCCACCCGAACACAACTGGGCTCTCATGAAACCCACGAACATGAAGACCGCGCACAGAACACACGGCATGTCGCTTAGTAGGGACACAGCACATGATCACACCTGGTCAAGAAAGACAGCCCCGCCATCGCCTCAGTACTGCAGGGTGGAGGCCTGCTCTGCGCCTGCTGCCTCAACTGGACTCACACGCCCACAACGCTTGGCAACGTGCCCCTTCACTCCGCTCTGCGGGAGAGACTGACCCAGGTCACCACACGGTGCTGGAATAGCCCCACTTCAAAAAAAATATTCACTCATCTCTCCTCCACTGACCTACAGCCAGACTGCTTCAGACAGTGCACTCACGGTGGGGTCTACACCGTGTGTGTGTGTGTGTGTGTGTGTGTGTGTGTGCACTGAGCACAGAGGAGTGAAGGCCTGAGACGCACTCACCCTCGGCACTCCAGGACACGACCTTGCTGGAACTCGGATGCCACTGTCCCCTACCAGGTGCAAGAGTTCCAAGTTCCAAACACGTCCTCAGCAGCACCTACGACCAGGCCCGGGGTTGCCCAGCCAGGAAGTGACATGCCGAGCTACATAGGGTTCAATATTCAGTTCGCTGACTTCATAATTGTGCATTTTACATATCTCTGTCATTGGAATTGCTCCTTAGAAGTCTCTTTTCAGGCTGGGGCTGGGGCTCAGTGGTAGAGCACTTGCCTAGCATGTGTGAGGCCCTGGGTTCAACCCTTAACACTGCATAAAAATAAACAAAATGATTTTTAAAAAGATAGCATCTTTTAAAAAAAGAAGTTGTTTCTTTCCAAATATACTGCAGATTTTCTCCCAGGTGTCTTTTCCTTAGTGACTTTTCCAGGCTCACATACATTTTGAACATGAGATCTTTCTTGGTTACCTGTGTTAAAAAAGTTTCTTCCATTTTGTTGCTTGTCTTTCAGTTGTTACTATAGTGTCGTTTTTATTAAGAAATTCTTTATAGCATGTGTGGGCCATTTCCACATGCCAAGGACACGGCACCAGGCCATTACACATGCCAAGGACACGGCACCAGGGCCATTTCCACATGCCAAGGACACGGACACCAGGGCCATTACACATGCCAAGGACACGGCACCAGGCCATTACACATGCCAAGGACACGGACACCAGGGCCATTTCCACATGCCAAGGACACGGACACCAGGGCCATTCCACATGCCAAGGACACGGGCACCAGGGCCATTCCACATGCCAAGGACACGGACACCAGGGCCATTCCACATGCCAAGGACACGGGCACCAGGGCCATTTCCACATGCCAAGGACATGGGCACCAGGGCCATTCCACATGCCAAGGACACGGGCACCAGGGCCATTTCCACATGCCAAGGACACGGACACCAGGGCCATTCCACATGCCAAGGACACGGGCACCAGGGCCATTCCACATGCCAAGGACACGGACACCAGGGCCATTCCACATGCCAAGGACACGGGCACCAGGGCCATTTCCACATGCCAAGGACATGGGCACCAGGGCCATTCCACATGCCAAGGACACGGGCACCAGGGCCATTTCCACATGCCAAGGACACGGGCACCAGGGCCATTCCACATGCCAAGGACACGGGCACCAGGGCCATTACACATGCCAAGGCCTGTGCGTGTGGGACTCTTGCTGAGCTTTCTACTTCCTTCACTCCATCCCTCCCCACTCTGCTCTGGCTGTGCCTGCTGCAAGGTACAGGGATGTGCTGCTGCCAGCACCCTGCACATATTTCTCTTTAATGCTCCTGTTACGGTTCAGACACGAGGTGCTCCCCAAAAGCTGGTGTGAGAGACAATACAAACAGTTTAGAGGTGAAATGGGTTACAAGAGCTTTAACCTAATCAGAGAATTCATTTTTTTTATTGTTGGTTGTTCAAAACATTACATAGTTCTTGACATATCATATTTCACACTTTGATTCAAGTGGGTTATGAACTCCCATTTTTACCCCGTATACAAATTGCAGAATCACATCAGTTACACTTCCATTGATTTATATATTGCCATACTAGGGTCTGTTGTATTCTGCTGCCTTTCCTATCCTTTACTATCCCCCTCGCCTCCCCTCCCCTCCCCTCTTCTCTCTCTACCCACTCTACTGCAGTTCATATCTCCCCCTTGTATTATTTTTCCCTTTCCCCTCGCTACCTCTTGTATGTAATTTTGTATAACTCTGAGGGTCTCCTTCCATTTCCATGCAATTTCCCTTCTCCCTCCCTTTCCCTCCCACCTCTCGTCCCTGTTTAATGTTAATCTTCTTCTCATGCTCTTCGTCCCTACTCTGTTCTTAGTTACTCTCCTTATATCAAAGAAGACATTTGGCATTTGTTTTTTAGGGATTGGCTGGCTTCACTTAGCATAATCTGCTCTAATGCCATCCATTTCCCTCCAAATTCTATGATTTTGTAATTTCTTAATGCAGAGTAATACTCCATTGTGTATAAATGCCACATTTTTTTATCCATTCATCTATTGAAGGGCATCTAGGTTGGTTCCACAGTCTTGCTATTGTGGATTGTGCTGCTATGAACATGGATGTAGCAGTGTCCCTATAGTGTGCTCTTTTTAGGTCTTTAGGGAATAGACCGAGAAGGGGAATAGCTGGGTCAAATGGTGGTTCCAATCCCAGCTTTCCAAGAAATCTCCATACTGCTTTCCAGATTGGCTGCACCAATTTGCAGTCCCACCAACAATGAACAAGTGTACCCTTTTCCCCACATCCTCGCCAGCACTTGTTGTTGTTTGACTTCATAATGGCTGCCAATCTTACTGGAGTGAGATGGTATCTTAGGGTGGTTTTGATTTGCATTTCTCTGACTGCTAGGGATGGTGAGCATTTTTTCATGTACTTGTTGATTGATTGTATGTCCTCCTCTGAGAAGTGTCTGTTCATGTCTTTGGCCCATTTGTTGATTGGGTTATTTGTTATCTTGTTGTCTAATTTTTTGAGTTCTTTGTATACTCTGGATATTAGGGCTCTATCTGAAGTGTGAGGAGTAAAGATTTGTTCCCAGGATGTAGGCTCCCTATTTACCTCTCTTATTGTTTCTTTTGCTGAGAAAAAACTTTTTAGTTTGAGTAAGTCCCATTTGTTGATTCTAGTTATTAACTCTTGTGCTATGGGTGTCCTATTGAGGAATTTGGAGCCCGACCCCACAGTATGTAGATCGGAGCCAACTTTTTCTTCTATCAGACGCCATGTCTCTGATTTGATATCAAGTTCCTTGATCCACTTTAAGTTAACTTTTGTGCATGGCGAGAGAAAGGGATTCAGTTTCATTTTGTTGCATATGGATTTCCAGTTTTCCCAGCACCATTTGTTGAAGATGCTATCCTTCCTCCATTGCATGCTTTTAGCCCCTTTATCAAATATAAGATAGTTGTAGTTTTGTGGATTGGTTTCTGTGTCCTCTATTCTGTACCATTGGTCCACCCGCCTGTTTTGGTACCAGTACCATGCTGTTTTTGTTACTATTGCTCTGTAGTATAGTTTGAAGTCTGGTATCGCTATACCGCCTGATTCACCCTTCCTGCTTAGCATTGTTTTTGCTATTCTGGGTCTTTTATTTTTCCATATGAATTTCATGATTGCTTTCTCTATTTCTATAAGAAATGCCATTGGGATTTTGATTGGCATTGCATTAAACCTATAGAGAACTTTTGGTAATATCATCATTTTGATGATGTTAGTTCTGCCTATCCATGAACAGGGAATATTTTTCCATCTTCTAAGATCTTCTTCTATTTCTCTCTTTAGGGTTCTGTAGTTTTCATTGTATAAGTCTTTCACCTCTTTTGTTAGGTTGATTCCTAAGTATTTTATTTTTGGGGGGGATATTGTGAATGGAGTGGTTGTCCTCATTTCCATTTCAGAGGATTTGTCGATGATATACAGGAATGCCTTTGATTTATACGCATTGATTTTATATCCTGCCACTTTGCTGAATTCATTTATTAGCTCTAATAGTTTCTTTGTAGACCCTTTTGGGTCTGCTAGGTATAGAATCATGTCATCTGCAAATAGTGATAATTTAAGTTCTTCTTTTCCTATTTTTATGCCTTTAATTTCTTTCGTCTGTCTAATTGCTCTGGCCAGTGTTTCGAGAACTATGTTGAACAGAAGTGGTGAGAGAGGGCATCCCTGTCTTGTTCCAGATTTTAGAGGGAATGCCTTCAATTTTTCTCCATTCAGAATGATGCTAGCCTGAGGCTTAGCATAGATTGCTTTTACAATGTTGAGGTAAGTTCCTGTTATCCCTAGTTTTTCTAGCGTTTTGAACATAAAGGGATGCTGTACTTTGTCGAATGCTTTTTCTGCATCTATCGAGATGACCATATGGTTCTTATTTTTAAGTCTATTGATGTGGTGAATAACATTAATTGATTTCCGTATATTGAACCAGCCTTGCATCCCAGGGATGAATCCTACTTGATCATGGTGCACAATTTTTTTGATATGTTTTTGAATCCGATTTGCCAGAATTTTATTGAGGATTTTTGCATCTAGGTTCATTAGAGATATTGGTCTGTAGTTTTCTTTCTTTGAATTGTCTTTGTCTGGTTTAGGAATCAGGGTGATGTTGGCCTCGTAGAATGAATTTGGAAGTTCTCCCTCTTTTTCTATTTCCTGAAATAGCTTGAAAAGTATTGGTATTAGTTCCTCTTTAAAGGTTTTGTAAAACTCTGCTGTATACCCATCCGGTCCTGGGCTTTTCTTAGTTGGTAGTCTTTTGATGGTTTCTTCTATTTCCTCAATTGATATTGGTCTGTTTAGGTTGTCTATATCCTCCTGCCTTAATCTGGGCAGGTCATATGACTTAGGAAATTTATAGATGCCTTCACTATCTTCTATTTTATTAGAGTTTAAGGATTCAAAATAGTTTCTGATTATCTTCTGTATTTCTGAAGTGTCTGTTGTGATATTGCCTTTTTCATCCCGTATGCTAGTAATTTGATTTCTCTCTCTTCTTCTCTTCGTTAGCATGGCTAAGGGTCTGTCGATTTTATTTATTTTTTCAAAGAACCAACTTTTAGTTTTGTCAATCTTTTCAATTGTTTCT